>NC_045552.1:2172174-2242174 GCF_009769535.1 Thamnophis elegans
CTTCTTTCTTTGTTTCCTTGATCTAACCAATGAAGGCACTTTCAGAGAAGCATAGTTTGAAATATTTGATTAAACTGTTGATTTATGCAAAGTAGCAGTTTTAAACTCCCTGTGATGCTTTTGTTTCCATGATTTACATAAAGCTGTCATCAGAGACAATTAAATATAATCAGCTTGATACCACAAGATAATATGTTGTTGTTGTTTTCATTTGCGTTCCTGTGTTTGTTTGAAAAAGATTGGGTGTAATTGGTGTAGTTAACACTTACCTGTCTTGTAGTGATCCAGATTAGCAAAACAGGTGGTATTTCAGGGGTTGGAGCGTTGGTGCCCTCTCGTGGGCACAGTGAAAGTAGCTTTTACAAAGTTTAATATGGATGCAATCCTTACTCAGTTCTCTTGATTGCTGTACTGAGAGGCAGCTATTAACTTTTCCATCAGTTTTCTGTGGGGGGGTCATAGGTTACAGCTAAATAGCTTTGGGCACTAGCTGATAGTTCCCTGCCATCTATTGCAAGTCTTTTTTATTGCTACAATTAAAATAAATGTATTTTTCAGATAGAGGTACTGGAAAAGTATTCTATGATAAAAGCAACTCTTAAATGCTCTAGCACAGGGGTCCCAGACCTTGGCAACTTTAATCCTGGTGGACTTCAACTCCCAGAATTCCCCAGCCAGCAATTCTGGGAGTTGAAGTCCATCAGGCTTAAAGTTGCCAAGGTTGGAGACCCTTGCTCTAGCATAAGTAAGGGCTTCACCTATAAAGAGAATACTTTTAGTTTTATGTGCTAGTGCTTACATGTTATATACTTTTTTTAAAGGGTTTATAGAGGAATTTGCAAAATCATTCACAGTCCATAGTTAGTCAACCCTTTTCTTACTTCAACTTAACTGCTCCTAAAAGTTATACAAGTTGCTAAGATCTCTAGAAATAGTCAGGCTAAACATTTGAAAAAAAAAAGAAAAGAAAAGAGGAAATTACTGTTTAGGGTACTTTTCACTTCAGAAACATAACCAGCTTTTGGGCTAATAGCCTTGTGCTATTAATATCTTTCACTAAGTCCGTGTTTCTTTCAGATGTGTGGACTTCAGTTCCCATAATTCCCCAGTCAGCAGGCCTATACAAAGTTTTTGAGACTGGCTTAAGACTGCTCTTAAGTTCTCTACCTGCCTGAGCCTCCTTAATAATATATAATAACAGTAGACTTATATACCGCTTCATAGGCCTTTCAGGCCTCTCTAAGCGGTTTACAGAGAGTCAGCATATTGCCCCCAACAACAATCTGGGTCCTCATTTTACCCACCTCGGAAGGATGGAAGGCTGAGTCAACCCTGAGCCGGTGAGATTTGAACCGCTGAACTGCTGATCTAGCAGTCAGCCTGCAGTGCTGCATTTAACCACTGCGCCACCTTGGCTCCTTAACAGCTCCATCGGCCCTCTCAGTTTTACCTTGAGTGTCTGTCCAAACTAATTTTCCCTCTTGCCTTCTGGCTTCACCCAGCAATGATGTTTTCTTCCAGAATTCTCTTTCTTGGTGCATCACGGACCTGTTAATGCACGAGTGAAGGTTATGGATGATTCTCCTGGAAGGCTTTGAAAAAAATATATATCTTAAATTCAAGAAGGGGAAAGCTTTTGACATGTACTAAGCATGACGGGATCGTATTACCTCTAGTACCGGAGGTTGTTGCTGAGAAGCGTAAGTGGTGTGTTCATTCGTGAGCTTCTCGGAGCAAGTGGAACCTGGATTAAATGAGGCTTATTTTTTTTTTCTTAAAAAATGTTTTTCTAACGAATGCTTCTCCGCCAAACTTTTGTTTTCTCTTTAGCTGCCTTCCTTTGAAGTGAAACGGAGGAGGCCCCAGGAGCATGTGAAGGCAGTCGGCGGAGCTGTCAAACCACATCCCTGCCTTTGTCTCCTGAAACTGTCGGCCCTGTCCTAGTGCGTCGGTCCTGCCTTTCTTCACTCCCCTTCGGCTGATCCATGAGTGGCAGCTGGAGCCAAAGATTTCATAGCTGGCGGTTTCACCTTCTTGCACGCCCATCGCAAGGTAAGATCGTCTTTAACTGTTGACGGGATCAGGGAAACATGGGGGCCTTTGGAGCAGGTTTTATTTCTGAACAGGAAGGTCCAGGCAGGGTTGGAGGAGAAAAGATTTACCCATCCCTACAAGCCTCAGGGAGGGAGGTTAACCAAAATTTCCTTACCTATTTCTGGGGAAGGAACGCTGGAATTATCGGGGGGGGGGGGTCCTTGGTGTTCTCTGAGCTTGCTTGTTTTCTTGCAGATGTTTCGTTATCCAAACTAGGAACCCGCGTTGATGATGTTACCTAGTTAGGGGAATGAAACATCTGCAAGAAAACAACCAAGCTCAGAGAGCCCCAAGGACACCTCCCGTCAACCCTGAGCTACAAAAATATTCTCCCTTCTTGGATTTATTGCCTGCTGCTGAGTGTTTTGGTGGCATCGGCTTGTTTGTTGGAAGCGATCGTGCGGTATAAATATATATATATATATATATATTGATGCAGATATTTGAAAGCACCCGGAACTTTGCGTGTGAGTGGGAGGAAGGCCAGAAACGGCCTTTGGCGTGACAGGATAGATGCATTCAGTGTTTTGACGAACGCTGTTTTTTTTTTTCAAGCAAAATGTTTGTCTTCCTTTCAGAGCTAAGCATCGACTCTGTCCGCCATTTTGCCTGCTGATAGAAGCACGTGGGCTCAAGTCTCCCTTGCAGCCGGCTCTGGGGTGAACTGTACTAGGGCAGGGATTGAAAAGGAAGAGGCCGTTTGGAAGGGGAAACTTTCTCCTGAAGCACCTTCCCCTCGACGCTGCACGTTTTTAATTTAGCTGTAGGTATGTTAAACGTTATTTCTTCCCTGAACGTGGGAGCTTTCAAGAGTGTTGAGCTTATGGGGTTAATTCCCTGTGGAAGGAGGCCAGGAAGCATCTATTATCCATTATAATGTTTATGGTTAATACTTACTGACGAATACATTGGTGGTTTCAAATAGGATTAAAGGTCCTTGTGCTCTCTGAACTTGGTTGATTCATTTCATTACCAAACTAGTAACAGAACCCACTGAGGTTGCCGCGTTGGAACATGAAACATCTGCAAGGAAACAACTAAGCTCAGACAGCACCAAGGACCCCACAGTTGTCGTCCCTTCCTCCCCTCCCCCTCCCCCCCCACATTGGGTAATGAAACATTTACAAGCTCAGAGAGCACCAAAGACCTCCAATTTCAATCCCTCCAGGGCAATAGGAACGGAGCCTCAGTTCCTTTGCACCGCTCTGCCATGCCATCACTGCCGGAACTTTGATCAGTAGACTTCTTCAGTCACACCAGACGGATTGAGGAGAACTGGCTCCTTTCCGGGGGTAGCAAATATTACTGAATCCCACGATAGCAAAATTATTTATTACTTGTCCTGTGCATACATCTGTCCATCTCCCAAATAAGTCACGCCTTCCTAAGGACACTGTTTAGTCTACCTGGGTCACGGACACGTCTTTGCTCCTGCTATCATTTCTCCACCTGGGGCTCAGATTCATTTGTCCGACGTCTTCTGTTTCTCCAGGAGAACATTCAGAGACCCACCCACCCACAAGAAAAACAGTTTGGAAAGTTTGATCTGGAGAAGAGGGCTTAGGGATTAACTGGAGTCTCGTGGAATGAGCAATGACGGAGATCATGGTTGATGCCAGCAAGGAGCACAAGGGGACCAGGGTCTCGGTAAGGAGAGGGTCTGCGTGTCTGGGTCGAGAAAGAGGAATGCCTGTTTGCCCAGTTGGTTATGTGAAAGAGCATCTAATCCGAATCTCAACAACTTTTTGAGATGTGTGCATTTCAACTCCCAGAATTCCTAGGAGGAGATAATTGGAATTGGAATTGGAATTTTATTATTTATATGCCGCCCTTCTCCGGGAGGACTCAGGGCGGCGAACAATTCAAAAGGGGAAAAGGGGAAACATAAAAACGAATACAAATAGTAAAAATAAGCAACAGTCGCACAACCATACAAGTCGAGAGGGGAGGGAACTCATCACCCCCAGGCCTGCCGGCAAAGCCAGGTTTGACGGCTTTTCGGAAGGCCTGGAGAGAGGTGAGGGTCCGAATCCCTGCGGGGAGTTCATTCCAAAGGGCCGGAGCTGCCACAGAGAAGGCCCTCCCCCAGGTAGTAGCCAGATGGCATTTGGCTGGTAGATGGAACCCGGAGGAGGCCAACCCTGTGATATCTGATGGGTCTGTGGGAGGTAATTGGCAGCAGGCGGTCTCTCAAGTAAGGGAGAATGCTGGGAGTTGAAGTCCATACAATGCCGAAGTTGAGAAACATGGCAGGACATCCAAGGAGGCTCTTGTGCCACTTCTAGACCTACGATGTTCGACGTTGTGTAGTGCCTAACAGCTGATTGGCTGAACAACTGCTCTGATCTCAGTGCAGGAGTAAATTTTGGCTGGACTCTCCACCCATGGGCGGCTGGGCAGTCCTGCCGAAAGCCATTTGTCTATCCCAGGAAAATGCCAAATCGCATATTGGGTTGACTTCCTTTGCTGCATTGCATTGATTTATTTATTTGGAAGATTTATATTGCCGCCTATTCACTCACAGGGGCTTACAGGACATAAAAAACACAATATAGAAGAAATAAAAATAATAAAATAAAAAATGATAAAATAATTGTGGTTTGTTTACAACCGTTTGTCTGAAACAGTATAGGGTTTCCTGCCTGAGCAAGGGGTTGGACTAGTAGACCTCCAAGGTCCCTTCCAGCTCTTTGATTCCATTCTCCTGTTTCGTTGAATAAAGAACAGCTGGCTGGCTCACACAACCAGCGGAGCAATGAACTCTGCTTTTGCAATGGCAGGAGCTTTAATAAAACCAACCCATGCTAAGACTTGGGACCTCGTGTGAATCCCACCTCGTGGTCAAAATGTGTTTATTTATTTATTGAATTATATGCTGTCCTTTCTACTCCGTATATTATATTAAACATTGGCACACAAGACTGGAAGGGTTTTTTTTGCAGCGCAAAATCCATTTGGCCTCTTTCGTTTGCGTCTCCTCCTCTGTAGGTCGCAGGAAACAGCGGGGCAAAAACCCAGCAGTCGCATCCCACTACTGAAGAGGCTCTCGGCCACGAGGGACGTTTGGGAGCTTCTGGATGTCCAGCTGGAGCAAGTCAAGAGGCTGCTCTCGTCGCGCCAACCAGGGGTGACTAACTAACCCTTTTTAGAAGGACTAAAATGTTTGCCCAGGATTTCTTTCCTGCAAAATGGATATCCACATCAATTGGATCCATTGGAGAAGAGCCTTAAACCTGGTTCTGCTGGCTGGCCTCGCACCCTGATAGGGGGCACCCTAGGCCTGGGTAGCAGGCAGAGTATAGAGAAGATAACATGCCACCCTTTCTTTTGTTTTTTAGTTCCCTGTTTATCCTCTCAATTTTAATCACTTATTACTTTCTGATTCTACTGTAAGCCTCCCAGAGTGGCTGTCACAGGGAGATGGGTTGCATCGAAGTTTCGTAATTATAAATCCTACCAAAAGGGTTCTTTATAGAAATGGCTCGTTTATTATACTATTGTGGAAAAGCAAAAAGTTGTGATTTGATGTTAATGCCTTATTTCACTGTAACCGAGAGAGTCGGAAGTTAATCCTTCTTTTTCTCAGCCTCTGCTATCTTTCCTCACTTTTCTTCCCCCTTTCTCCTCTTCCCCCTCACTGCTCTTCTATTTACTTCTGTGTTTTGTATTTTACAACACGCTACAATTCAATTAAAAAATGCTTACACAAAATAAAACCCTATCGGAAGGGTGAGAGAAGTGGGTGTTTAGGAGGGTGGCGATGGTTTTGCTTTGGGGTGTGATTTTCCAGCGTCTCCGTTTTTCACCACTTTCAGGCATTCATCGTTGCTAGAAATGGGAAGGACGATGCCAAGACCCTCTTCCTCCGGTTACCCGAAAGTGACAATAAGGTTGTTGACCTTTTCCTTCTTGAAGACAATCCAGGTGAGTTGGTTTGGTACTGGAGCTTTCTGTCCCTGGGAGGTAAACGGGGGACACCTGGCAATGTCATGGAACAATCCAACCTTAAGCGGTATTTTCAAACCGGTGCTTAAAATACC
This sequence comes from Thamnophis elegans, assembly GCF_009769535.1. Classification (NCBI taxonomy): domain Eukaryota; kingdom Metazoa; phylum Chordata; class Lepidosauria; order Squamata; family Natricidae; genus Thamnophis; species Thamnophis elegans. Next base: position 2,178,309 of record NC_045552.1, read on the forward strand.
TTCAGATGGTCTTAACATTAGAAGAGAATTAAAAGTCTATGGGGATTCTACGTCCTCCAGGTCAGGGTTGTCCCAAAGGTGCTTTTTCAGGAGGCAACTGGACTTCCTTGTTTTTTTTCCTCTGAAGACCTTTCGAAACAAAATTGCAGAGTACAGGAATCATTTGCATGACTCAGGTGACCCTGAGGACACAGAGAAACCTCCAAGCGCCTCCAGGGACTCTCTAAACCAGTGTTTCTCAACCTTGGCGACTTTAAGTCCTGTGGACTTCAACTCCCAGGGATTCTGGGAGTTGAAGTCCACAGGACTTAAAGTCGCCAAGGTTGAGAAACATTGCTCTAAACGGATGCAAATGACCAGCTGTCTGCAAGGAGCATCAATCCTTCCCTTCCCCACCATCCTGTCAGAGCCAAAGAAGCTTCTTGGATGAGAAGCAAAACCACTTCAAAAGGAAAAAAATAAGGAAGTCCAATTGCCTCCTGAAAAAAAACACATTTGGGTTGGAAGAGAATGTTTTCAGCTCGGGGTTAAACTGGGGGCTCCTTGGTGCTTCCTGAGGTGGGTGCCGACGTTTACCAAATTAAGTGATGTCACAACACTGATGATGTTCCCTAGTTTGGCAATGAAAGGTCTGCAACAACACCAGGCTCAGAAAGCACCAAGGACCCCACAGTCTTTCACATTTATGACGGAAAGGTGTTTGCTTCTCTTTCCCACGAGGAGGCTGCATGAATGAATGTCTTAAGCTTTCGAGGTTGTAGAGCTATACACGTAGAGGAGAAACCGGGAGCGTTCTCCCTCCTCTGGCAGCCCCCCCAAAATTCCACCTCCCTTGCTCGATCTCATGATGAGAACCAGGAGTGTGGGAAATAGGAAATGTCCAGGCAACCGTTCCTCACTTCCTTGCATCAACCAGTTGCTGTACCTCAACACTCATCGTGTCTCTCTGGGGAATTTCAAACCTCATTTCCTTCTACTTAAAAGAGGAAGTTGTTTGGAGAAGCGCAGAAGGGACCAGTAGTCGCAGGCTGCACGCTCGCCCTGTTTAACAGGCAACCTCCTTCAATTCTTGACCGAGAGACCGGCCCGTTAGTTCTGTCTTTTTCCTGGCTCTTGCTCTTTTCTCATCTTGCTTCCCTTGAATTTGGTCTTCCCAGTCTCTGAACAGGTGAGGAATGCTTCCTTGTGTTAAATAGGTGTTTTTAATCCTACCTTGCTTCTAGGCAAAACGGAGCGATGTAAACGGATGGTCTCTCTCTCTCTCTCCCTCCCTCCAATCTTGGTAACTTCGAAGACTTGTGGACTTCAATTCTGGGACGTTGGAGAGTGGAAGTCCACACGCCTTCAAAGTTGCCAAGATTGGATACCTCTGTTCTGCATAATAACTGGGAAGAATTGGTATAGCTTCCAGTTTTTTTCTTGCAGAATTACCTGAGACTTGGAAAACCCAGGGGCCGGAGTGATAGCAATAGCAATAGTTAGACTTATATACCGCTTCATAGGGCTTTCAGCCCTCTCTAAGCGGTTTACAGAGTCAGCATATCGCCCCCAACAACAATCCGGGTCCTCATTTCACCCACCTCGGAAGGATGGAAGGCTGAGTCAACCCTGAGCCTAGTGGGATTTGAACAGCCGAATTGCTGAACTGCAATCAGCTGAAGTAGCCTGCAGTGCTGCATTTAACCACTGCGCCACCTCGGCTCCTGATGCCAAGGGGGCAACTCTCTATCTTTGGGCACCTGGTTTTCTTGCATTTTTCAAAATGCCGCTAATTATTCCAGCGTTAATTTATCTCAAATTTGTTTCTTTAAGCTATAGCCATATTTGTTTGTGTGCATCCCGGCTTCTGTACGTTTTTACAAATAATTCAAGGCGGCCAGCATATCCCAACCCCTCTTCTTCCTCCTTGTTCCCACAACAACAACCCTGTGAGGAGGCGGCTGCGTTTACAACTCTACTTGCCGTATCTCAAAAAGGATACACAACAGCAGAGCTAGGAAAGATTCGGAGAAGGGGCAACTGAGAAGGGGCTGGCGTGGCTTCCTTGTGAGGAAAGGTTGCAATGTTAAGGGCTTCGTAGTCTTTAAAGGAGGCGAAGGAGAGGGGGCAGGATGGAGGTATACAAAATAAATTGCATAAGGAGGCTAGTTCCCCTTCCCTAAATACAGGTGGTTCATTTAGCAACCATTCAAGTTACAACAGCACTAAAAGCGACCTGATCTTTTTTCACACTTAATAAGTGTGTAGCATTCTCACAATCACGTGATTAAAATTCAGACAGTCTCATTTATGACCATGAAGTGCCCTGGGGTTGTGGAGCATCCTTTGGTGACCTTCTGACAAGCCAAATCAACCCGGGGATACCAGCGTCACCTAACAACTGTGTCACTGACTTAACAATTTGCAGTGATTCACTAACAAGGGTGGCAAGAAAGGTCGTAAATGGGGCAAAAGACACTCAACAAATGTCTGGCTTAGCGACAGAAATTTTGGGCTCAGTTGAGGTCATAAGTCGAGGATGGCCTATGGTTTCCCCTTCTCTAATATTAGAGCCAGAGATCTTTTGAAAAACAAAATTCGGGATCTTTATCCTTGCTGGATAAAGGAAGGAAGGACATAGAGAACATACACAGAACCACAGAAGGGGCCTTGGAGGTCTTCTCGTCCAATCCCTTGCCCAAGGCTGGAGTCCCTTATTTCATCCCAGACAAATGGTTGTGCCATCTTTTCTTGAAAACTTCTAGTGATGAAACACTCACAACTTCTGAAGAAAAGCTCTCCCATCGACTCATCATTCTCACTGTCTGGAAATTTCCCCTTAATTCCAGGCTGCGTCTCCTCCTGACCCGGCCCATCCATCCCACTTGGTTCAGTACATTTTTTTTTCCTGCTGATTGATTCCTCCTTCTTCCTGAGATGCTCCTGGCCCTTGAGATCTTTTTTCAGCCCAGAAGTGCCAGTAGTTGAATTTCAGACTTCCTCCTGCCCTTCAGATGTTCTCTTGTGAAGTACGGATATGTCCCAATCCGCCGAGGGAACCGTTGAGTCAGGTTATTGGGGCATCGGGCTAGTCATTAATTTCCAAACTCTTTTTTTTTTCTTTTTTCCACTTTGCTTTCAGTTGGAAATTGTGAAAAAAGTGGGAAGAAATTGTTCTGATAATAAAGCATGTGCTTAACTAGTAAGCACTGGCCGAGGACGACGCTTCCTCCTCTCCCCCACATGGCAATCATCTACAGGTAGTCTTGACTTACGACCCCCAGTTCAGCCCAAAATTTCCGTGGCTAAGCGACACAGCCGTGGAATGAATTTTGCCCCGTCGTATGAATTTCTTGCCGTCATCCTTAAGTGAATCACTGCAGTTGTTAAGTTAGTCATATGGTGTTAAGTGAATCTGGCTTCCCCATTGATGTTGTGTGTCGGAAGGTCCCAGAAGGGGATCACGTGACCCCAGGATGCTGTGACCGTCATAAATATGAGTCAGTTATACCAAGCGTCTGAATTTTGATCACAAGACCATGGGGACGCTGCAACGGTCGTAAGTCTGAAAAGCAGTCATAGGTACATGCCAGTTGCCAAGCATTTGAATTTTGATTATGTAACCATATAGATAAAGTCATTTTTTTCCGATGCTGTTGTAACTTTCAATAGTCACTAAACAAATCCTCCCTCTCTCTCTCTCTCTCTCTCTCTCTCTCTCTCTCTCTCTCTCTCTCTCTCTCTCTTTTCTCTCTCTCATCTGCAGCCCTTCACCTCAAAGGTTCTCACCTGTATTTCAGAAACCTTTTGGAACTGCTCGGCTTTCACTTTGTGAGCAGGTAAGGACCAGGAAGAAGGAGGTGGTGGTGGTGTTGAAGTGGGCTGGGAGGAACTTACGGGTGCTGAATGTGACTTTAATTAATCCAGATATTTCTGAGATTAAAGGGCAGGCTCCTAGCATCTGCCCTTTCTCAAATATTTTAGTTCCTAGGAAGACCTTCTCAATCCTAAAAGGAGATTGGGCAGGCTTTGTAGGAAAGATATCTCAGACCACATGCCCTGAATCTGCTAGGAGCACCCACTTTAAAACAGCCTCCGTGATACAAACTTTTACTCTTGGTACATTTTAATCTTGTAGTCCTTTAACTATTTTTTAACTTGTTTCTATAATTTGTAAGCCACCCAGAGTTGCCTTGCAGTGGAGAGGGTCAGCCTAGAAATGTAATAAATAACTAAGTAATAAATGAAGGGGGGGGAAAGGTAGCACGGAAGGCCTACAAGGAGCCAATTACGGGTATCGTTTTTGTCCTTCCAGGGATATCCTGCCCTGCTTGCTCAGGATCCCGCATGCTTTTCACTTTCCTGGCAGAGCTGATTTAGATGCAGTTGCCACCTTGAGCCCAAGTGAGTGAGATACGCCCCACATTCTGCTTTGGAATTTGGGTAGAGTTTGCCTAACCGGGTAACTTAATATCTGTACTCTGTGGAATTTTGCAACATGGTTTTTCATTCGAACAAGTGCATGCAGTTATCGAGAAAGTGGAAGGTTTCGTTTTATTCGGAAATAATTCCACTCTAGACTTACTTCCAGTAGAAAAGAATCTTATTATTATTTTTTAATAACAATTATAGTCAAATGAAAATGGATATATGATGATGGTGACATGTATGAATATTTGAGTTAAAACGCTTGAGTTAACATGAATTATGTTTGTTGACTGTGGAAGAGATGCACAAAAGTCTATTTGTAACCAACTGATACACTTTCTATAGCATGTAAAGAAAGATGTTGTATTTGTTTTAAATTAAAAATTAAAAAATTTTAATTAAGAAAAAAAGAATCTTTGTAGCTCAGGTTTGAACTGGGGTGGGGGCGCTGTGAGCTTGCTTGTTTCTTGCAGATGTTTCACTACCCAACTAAGTAATATCATCAGTGCTAGAAGGGAGTGTCATTTATTGAGAAGAGGAGGAGGAGGACAGAGGACGAGCGGAGATGTCTGGGGCTCTCTGAACTTGGTTATTTGCTTGCAAACGTTTCACTACCTGACTTGGTACCATCATCAGTGCACTGAAGATGCTGCTTAGTTGGGCAGTGAAACATTTGACGTCACGGAACAGTTTTGAAGCTCCTCTCCCCCCCCCCCCCCCCCAAAGGTTCCTCTCCTCCATTTCCTGTTTTTGCCCCCTCCTCAGCGTTCTGGCCGATGCCTCTCAAACCTACCAACGGCCCGGCCTCAGACGACGCAAAAGCCGGCTGCATGGAACCCAACGGGGACCTGCTGAAAACCAAGCAGCCCTCCTGCTCCATCCGCGTGACGTCCGAGGACCCCGCCCTGTGCATCGTGAACCCCCTCTTCTTCTCTGTGCACAGCGACATCGAATGGCTCGACTTGGCCCCCGGCCTCTACCACTCGATACGCAGGCGGGGGTCCCAGCGGTTCGCCAATGGCTCGGCCAGGCAAGAAGCCCCAGTTAGTGTGGAACATCTCAAATCTCTGGAAGAGAAAGAGAAGACGGGGAAAGGTAAGACTCGGGCAGCTCCTGGGGGGTGTTATGGGTATAAATGTCTTGCGCCCCCCCCTCCCCCAGTTCTCCTGCTCCCGAGGAGCATGGTTTACCAATAGAAAGGAATCTTCGTAGCAATAGCAATAGCAGTTAGACTTATATACCGCTTCATAGGGCTTTCAGCCCTCTCTAAGCGGTTTACAGAGTCAGCATATCGCCCCCAATAACAACACTCCGGGTCCTCATTTTACCCACCTCGGAAGGATGGAAGGCTGAGTCAACCCTGAGCTGGTGAGATTTGAACAGCCGAACTGCAGAACTGCAGTCAGCTGAAGTAGCCTGCAGTGCTGCATTTAACCACTGCGCCACCTCGGCTCTCGACATCATCAGTGCTAGCAATGGCATTGATGACGAGATCTAGTTTGGTTAATGAAACATTTCCAAGAAAACCCCCAAGCTCAGGGGGCGCTAAAGACACCACAGTCTCCTCCCCCTCCCCTCCACAAACTCCCCTCCCTTCTAGCATTGAGCATGCTGCCTAGGCGGGTTAGGAAATGTCTGCAAGAAAACCCCCAAGCTCAGAGGACCCCACAGTCCTCCTTCACTCCACTCCACAAACCCCAACTCCTTACTAGGACTGATGGTGTTACCTAGCTGGGTCGTGAAACATCTGCAAGAAAAGCCCCAATGCCCCCCACAGTTCAACCCCGAGCTACAAAGACTCCCTTCTATTAGTAGATGCATTCTAGACGGTAGACAGAATAACGCATATTGGCTAATGTGCCCACTTGCCGTTTTCTTCTCCGCAGAGCCTCCGCCCTGCTTAGCTTCTGTGCAAGGGGATTTCCTTCCTTGCACACCATCCTGGGAGAGTTCGGAAACCGAGGCCCAGCCTCCGTGGTCTCCCACCGTGTCCCAGAAGGAGACCCGCGCTCCCCACCGCGTTTCCTGGGTGGAAGGGATCTCGGCCGAGGCTTTTCCCTGCTTAAAAAAGGCCCGCTCTGAGTCCTTGTTGTTGAACGACTCCTTGTTGCTGCCTCTCATCCCGGAATTGGATTCGCTCTCCATCAGCAGCGTGGAGGACGAGGGCGAGGGCCCTCCTACCACCCCTTCACCGCAGAAGAGGCGGCGCCCTTCCTCCGTCACCTTCACCCACAAGGTGCTCCACCGTCTCTCGGCCATGAGCAGTGCCTTGACGGGCTTCCTCTCGCCCGAGCGCCGGGTGGCCAAGCGGGTCCAGGAGCTGGTCCAGGAGCCCACGTCGGACGTGGGGGGCCTGGTGCAGAACTTTGTGGAGCACATCCAGCGAGGAGCCGGGTCCTGGCATCCCACCAGCACCGACATGCTGCAGGAGATACGGCTTATGATCAGCAACCTGAAGGGCTACCTGGTCGAAAGTTCGGATCTGCGCGCCGCCTACTGCGAATATGGTGACGCCGAGGAACTGGATCTCGGTATGGAACGGGGGGGTCTTCTGAGAGGTTTGGGGGCGGGGAGGAGTCCGAAGGTTATTCCTTTTGGGTAGCGGTGACGGCTGCACAGCAGAGATGCCTAAGTAACAGCTGGCAGGATTGGACTGTTTCTGCCCTGTGAGCACCAAGGACCCCACAGTTCGACTCTGAGCTACAGATGTTCTCTTTGGTGCTAGAAGGGAGTAGGGTTTGTGAAGTGGAGGAGAAGTAGGGGGAATATGGGGCCCTTGGGGCTCTCTGAACTTGGTGGTTTCCTTGCAGATGTTTCAGGACCCAACTAGGTAACATCACCAGTTTTGGAAGAGAGTGGGGCTTGCAGAGAAGAGGAGGAGGAGGAAGAGAAGGAGGACTGTGGGGTCCTTGGTGCCCTCTGAGCTTGGAGATTTCCTTGCAGACCTTTCATTACTAAACTAAGTAACATCATCGGTGTCGGATTCAACCAATCCTGTTCTACAGGGGGTTCAACCCTGAGCTACAAATAATCTCTGGGTAGAGCAAAGTTTCGCTCGCGAGTCTCCTCTGTCTGCAGTGACTCCCAAGGAGGACACCCCTCAAGTCTGTTTCCCAGAAAATGGATCATAAATATCTCTTGCCCTTTCTCCGAACAACTGAAAATATTTCTGTGGTTTCCCACTCTGGGCTCTAAGGCAGGTTTACGACAGTGTCTGCTGATATGAACGTCGATAGCTTAGGAAATCAACCTGGTCTGTGGTCGGGGCTGTGATGCAAGCAGCGCCGTGTGCGGCTTTGACAGTTGGGGGAGAGGTTTGTGACAGGGATGGGGGGGAAAACCAGAAACCAATAAAAGAGACTATTTGTAGCTCAGGGTTGAAATGAGGGGCCCTTCGGTCTCTCAGAGCTTGCTGGTTTCCTTGCAATTACCCAGCTAGGTAACATCTACAGTAAAAAAAAGACCAAACCTCACTCCCTACTAGCACTGATGGTGTTACCTAGCTGGGTAATGAAACGTCTGTAAGGAAACAAGCAGGTTCAGAGAGTCCCAAGGACCCCACAGCCCTCCTCCTCTTCCTCCACTCCCTTCTAACACTGAAGAGAGTCTTTGTAGCTCAGGATTGAACTGGGGTCCTTGGTGCTCTCTGAACTTGGGGGTTTTCTTGCCGGTGTTTCATGACCCAACTAGGGAACATCATCAGTGCCAGAAGACAAGCAGTCAAATAATCAAAGAGTAAAGAACAGCTCAATTAAGGAACCACCAAGGACATACCCACCAACGCTGACAGAGCAAGCCAGTTGAATATATAAATAGACAGCAAGCCCTTCTAGCACTGATGACATTTAGAAGTTTAGAAGTTTAATAACATTTGTATGCCGCCCAATCCCGTAGGACTCCAGCTAACAATACAAACAAATCAAAAGAAAAAGAGGAAAGAAAAGATAGACTTAAAAACACACCATGCACTCCATTTCAAGTGGGGCTGGACCATATTTTGGGGTCAACAGCCCCAGGCCTGCCGGAACAGCCAGGTTTTAGTGGCTTTACGGAAGGCCGAGAGAGTGGGAAGGGTCCGGATCTCTGCGGGGAGATCATTCCACAGGGCTGGAGCAGCTACAGAGAAAGACCTCCCCCGAGTAGTCGCCAACCGGCATTGCCCGGTCGACGGAACCCGGAGGAGGCCCAGCCTGTGAGATCTTATGGGTCTTTGGGAGGTATGTGGCAGGAGGCGGTCCCGTAGGTATCCAGGTCCTAAGCCATGTAGGGCTTTAAAGGTAACGACCAGCACCTTGAAGTGCATTCGGAGACCGATGGGAAGCCAGTGCAGCTCGCGGAGGATAGGTGTAACATGGGTGTACCTAGGTACACCCGATATCGCTCGCGCGGCTGCATTCTGGACCAATTGTAGCCTCCGAACACTCTTCAGGGGCAGCCCCAAGTAGAGCGCGTTACCTAGTTGGGTCATGAAATGTCTGCAAGAAAACGACCCAGCTCAGAGAGAACCAAGGACCCAAGAGAGCTACCTTCGACAGATAATTAAAAAAGGGGGAAGCCTTTGAGCTCACCTGCACATCCTTTTGTGCAAAACTTGGAAGAAGCTTTGGCTGAAAATTAAATTCCAGCTTTAAGGTCTTTTTTCTAAGGACAGATAATCCCCGGTGGTGTCCTGTGTTAGTTTCCCACAAGGTTTTCAGGTCATGTTTACCCAAATGTGTTGATCTTCTGGTAAGCCTCCAAAGTAACTGGACAAAGGTGGGAAAGCTTTCTTAACTCGGCAGCCCTTGAACCCAGTTGTGGCACAAAGGAGGTTGTAAGTTCAGTCTCGGCCCTTGCAGCTCAAAAGAGGCCGGTTGATAGGCGATGGAGCATCTCTGCATAAGCCACGATTGGTTTGACTGGCGATGTCTTGAAGACACGTCGGTGTTTGGGTTCCCACTTGGCCCCAAGCTAAAATCTGTGGTTTGCAAATCGAATTAACACGCAAGAGGGGTGGACTTCAGCTCCCAGAATTCAACTTTGTTTCTCAACTTTGGCAACTTTAAGAGGGATGGACTTCAACTCCCAGAATTCCCCAGCCAGCTAAAGTCGACAAGGTTGAGAAATAATGGACTACACTATACCAAGGCAGAACTGGGCAATCTGTAGTTGGTGAAAGGATATAAGAACGGCAGTGAAGAACATAAAATATACCAACATTGGAAAAGGAAAACATCTTACTCAAAATGTTGGAAATTTTAGTCCTACCTACAGATGCAAAGTGGCCTTATCCACTTTGTTGCTCTCAACCTTCCTGAGATGTTAACTGCTACCTTTGTAGCAGTTAACATCTGCTACATGTAGCCGAGGTGGCGCAGTGGTTAAATGCAGCACTGCAGGCTACTTCAGCTGACTGCAGTTCTGCAGTTCAGCGGTTCAAATCTCACCGGCTCAAGGTTGACTCAGCCTTCCATCCTTCCGAGGTGGGTAAAATGAGGACCCGGATTGTTGTTGGGGGCAATATGCTGACTCTCTGTAAACCGCTTAGAGAGGCCTGAAAGGCCTATGAAGCGGTATATAAGTCTACTGCTATTGCTATTGCTATTACTCTGTAAACCGCTTAGAGAGGGCTGAAAGCCCTATGAAGCGGTATATAAATCTAACTGCTATTGCTATTGCTATTGCTATTGTAGGCCAAAAGGTTGCTACATCTTGGACAATATGAGCTAAAGAAGTGAAGCTGGATTGCATCCACTGCCTGAGATACTAGTTACTACTGAGATACTACTAGTCCTTAAGACCTAAGGATCCACCTCTTGGTTCCAGTGTCATTCTCTTGACCTTGGGAGGCTAAAACATATGAAGAACGGCTGCAGGAATTGGGTATATCTAGATTCATTGAAAGAAGGACTAGGGGGACATGACTGCAGTCTTCCAATATTTGAGAGGCTGCCATAAAGGGGGTGTCAGCCTATCCTCCAAAGCACCTGAAGGCAGGACAAGAACGGATGGAAACTAATGAAGGAGAGAAGCAACTTAGAACTAAGGAGAAATTTTCCTGGCAGTGAGGACAATTAAATCAGTGGAACAACTGGCCACCAGAAGTTGTGGACACTCCAACACTGGAGGTTTAAGAAGAGATCGAACAGCTATTTGTCTGAAGTGGAATAGGGTTTCCTGCTTGAGTAGGGGGTTGGACTAGAAGATCTCCAAAGGTCCCTTCCAATTCTGTTGTTCTTTTTTTGGGGGGACAGGTTCCGTGATGGAAGATGCCCTCTACAAATGCATCCTGAAGCCACTGAGAGAGATGATTTATGCCCAGTTGCTGGACTTCCACACCCGGGACGGGTCTCTGAACCGTTTGCGTGAGAATCAGCGGATCTTGAGCCAGCAAAGCTTGGAAGAGCTTGGCGTGGCAGCCGGGGTGCCCGACGCGGCTTGCCTGGAGCGTATCCAGGCCAAGCTGAGTCTCCTGCACCAGGCCTACTCGCCCAAGAAGAAGGAGACTCAGATGCTGAAGGTCTGCAAGATGCTTTACGAGGCCATGAACCACCATTGCGAGAAGGCAGGTAGGAGACTTCTGGGCGGCTTATTCTCCAGTTCTGATACGTCGATTTCCGTCATCATGGAAGACATTTGGAGGGGAAGGGGAGAAAGTAGGGGAAAGTCACAATATAGGTAGTCCTCAATGTACAACCCCGAATTGAGCCCAGAATTTCTGTTGCTAAGCGAGACGCTCGCTAGGTGAGCTTTGCCAGGTATTACAACATGGCCTGCCACAGTTGTTAAGGCAGTGTTTTTCAACCACTGTGCCGCGGCACACTAGTGTGCCGTGACATAGTGTAAGGTGTGCCGTGGGAAAAACACTATATATGGTCAACTAGGCACAGAGTTAAATTTTTTTAACATTTTCTAATGGTGGTGTGCCTCGTGATTTTTTTCATGAAAAAAGTGTGCCTTTGCACAAAAAAGGTTGAAAAACACTGTGTTAAGGGGTTGCTCTACTTGTTAAGTTCGCAACATGGTTGTTAAATGAATTTTTTGAATTGAATTTTTTGAATTTACTTTATTTGTATGCCGCCCTTTTCCCTGAAAGGGACTCAGGGCGTCTCACAATTCAAGGGAGGGGGAAACAAACAAAGTTACAAAATATAAAGACCATACACAGTTAAAAAACACAACAATCATACCATTCGAAGTGGGGCTGCAAGTCTTTAGCCCCAGGCCTGTCGGAACAGACAGGTTTTAAGGGCTATGCGGAAGGGCTATGCGGGTGGTGAGGGTACAAATCTCCACGGGGAGTTCGTTCCAGAGGGTCGGAGCAGCCACAGAGAAGGCTCTCCTCCGGGTAGTCGCCAGTCGACACTGGCCGGCTGATGGAATTTGGAGGAGGCCTAGTCTGTGGGCCTCCTCTGAATGAAATGAATCTGGCTCCCCCCCTCCCCCACGACTTCGATCGCCAAAGGGGATCACATGACCCCTGGACACTGCAACCGTCATAAACATGAGCCAGGCACCAAGAATTCTGAATGTAAGTCACGTGACCCTGGAGTTGCTGCAACGGTCGTGAAAGTGTGAAAAATGGTTATAAGTTGCTTTTTTTAGATTGTAGATTGTAGAAGTTTATTTATATGTCATCGTATATTTACTGTCGTCGTAACTTTGAACGGTCACTAAAAAACTTTTAAGTCGGGGACTAGCTGTAATAAAGGTGCAAACTTAATTAATGAATAGAAATATACATATTGCCAAGCAGCCTCGGCCCTTCTTTCCTTCCTCCCCGAGCGCCTTCAGGCGTCTGCTGGGCCTTCCCATCATACGCCTTTCCTTTCTGTTTTTTGCAAGAGCCGTTTGGTGCCGATGACTTCCTGCCCGTCCTCATCTACATGCTGGTGCGCTGCGATGTGGTGTCCGTACAGTTGGATGTGGAGTACATGATGGAGCTGATGGATCCCAGTCAGATGCAGGGAGAAGGTAACGTGGTTTGCTGGGTTCAAGCTGGGTCTGCTCCCAAGGAAGAGTTTCCTCCCACCAGCCATTAGGAGATTCATCTGAAGGTCTTGCTAAGACTCAGAGGCTCCTCTACACGTGGAATGAAAGTCCTGGTCGATCACCAGGAGGCGGTGAATTCTAGTCCTGCCCTTAAGCTGAAAATCGGCTGGGCCGATCATCGGGAGAGAGGGAGTTCTAGTCCTGCCTTAGGCATGAAAAGCTGGCTGGGCAATTTTGGGCCAATCACCAGGAGGCAGTTCTAGTTCTCCCATGGTACGAAAACTGGCTGGGTGACTTTGGGCCAGTCCCTCAGTTCCTCAGCCAAACCTACAGGTTGGTTGTTGTGGGGGGAAATAGGAGGGCAATTGCCCCTTCAATTATTTAAAATAATAAAAATGGGTTAAAATTGAACAATAAAATAAAGATTGCACTTTCTGTACTAGAAGCCTTGGGGTTCTTCAAAGTGCCCGGTGGCACAGCGAAGTGCCCTGTGGTTACCTTGATAGATGAGAGGGAAGAACAAGAAACTCACAAGGCTGGCTTTAAGTTGGCTTGTGGGGCTTAACTTGACTCTGGGGGGTTAGCTTGGACTTGGAAAAGGTCCCTCAGAAACCTTTGAACTGTCACTCCAAGATTTTTTTCCTGTGCTCCTGTCCTCCCTTCCCCTCCTCCTGCATTCTAGCTGGCTACTACCTCACCACCTGGTTCGGGGCTCTCTACCACATCGAAAACTTCCAAGCGCCTTTTACCCTCACCAGGCAGATCAGCATGGAGGCCCAGCACTCCATCCATCAGTGGCATCGACGCCGCACCATCCATCACCACCATCGCCGCAATGTGCAGGTGAGCGTGGGAGGCAGGCGGAAAGAGAGCATTAAAGTGGAAAAGGCAGGGCAAAACTTTCTTCCAGATCAGCGTTTCTCAACCGTGGCAACTCTAAGAGATGTGGACTTCAATTCCCAGAATCGAAAATTTCTGTTGCTAAATGAGACAATCGTTAAGTGGATTTTGCCCCATTTTACGACTTGCAACAGCTGTTAAGACATTGCAGTTGTTAAGTTGGTGATACGGTCGTTAAGTGAACCTTAAAATAAATAAATAAAGCATCTCAAATAAAGCATCTCAACCTGGCTTCCCCAACGACTTTGCTCATCAGAAGGTCGCAAAAGGGGATCACATGACCTCAGGACACGGCAACCATTATAAATATGAGTCAGTTGCAAATCTGAATTTCAGTCATGTGGCCATGGAGATGCGGCAACGGTTCTAAGTGTGAACACTCGTCCTAAGTTACCTTTTTTTCAGTGCAGTCGTAACCCAGAACAGTCGCTAAGCGAACTGTTGTGAGTTGAGATCTTCCTGTACTGGGACAACATTTTTCTGTCCGATTTGATGAGTTTTGAAGCGGTTGAGTACTGAGATACCACTGCAGAAAGATGTCCTCCCTCTATGACAGTGTTTCCCAACCTTGGTGACTTTAAGTCCTGTGGACTTCAACTCCCAGATTTCCCCAGCCAGCTATGCTGGCTGGGGGATTCTGGGAGTTGAAGTCCACAGGACTTCAAGTCTCCAAGGTTGAGAAACACTGCTCTATGATCACCAGTGGGACAGGGTCCATCCGTCTCCTGCTCTCCTTCTCTTTCTTTACACCATTCGTGGCATTTTAACTTTTCTGTTCTGCCTTAGGCTTCCCCCCCAAAAAACACGAAGCAGATTCCTGATCCCGACAAAACCCCTTTTATTAAAACGAATGTGAATTCCTCTCATTCCCATTAGGAAAGGCCTGGCAAACAGTCTTTCAAAGGCGTATTTAGGATTATAGACCTTATCTATCTTGGAAAGCTGCCACGGAAATATTTTCCAAACGAGGTGTTGTGCAAGGAAAGGCTGGGCACAGAATCTCGGAGATTCACAGACAGATCTTCGCACCCCTGAAACGAATGAACGAACAAACCAATTGTTTCCTGCAAAAGCCCCCTCCCCTTTCCGTTCCTCTTTTATTTCCTATGGGGGGAGACCATTTACTGCCCACCTATAACTTTTCTCCCAAGCCTGCCCTGATTTCTTAGCTGTTCTTTTCTTCTGGCAGCTCTGCGCATGCGCACACTGGGAACAGGCTCCAGCTGTTCCTCTGCCTCACTGCTGTCTAGCTCCGAAGGCAGCTGAGAATTGTCATACGGCCTCGGCTCCATTTCTGCCTCTGACATAGAGCCCTCATCCCAGCCTTCTCCAGCCTCCAGGACTGGCCCCTGCTGCTCCCCGACCTCCTCACTGTCCGACTCTGCTTCCAGCTCTGCTGGCCATTGGCGGGCTGCAACCCTTTCCCCCCCCAGAGCTTGTTGGGTTCCTGGTGGGTTTGAGCCCCTTGTCGGGATGCTACGATCTCCACGGTTCATTGGTTCTCTTCCTTCTTTTCAGCACATCTTCTACGTCTCCTTCCACGAACCCTTCAACAACCAGAAGACCATCTCCGTCCCTCCCGACATGACCACGGCGTTGGTCTGCGCAGCCTGTGCGGTGAAGTATGGCGTCTCCGACGCTGCCGCCTACGGCCTCTTTTTGGTATCGGACAACTCCGCTCAACTCTTAACAGAAGACAGCTGCCCACAGAAGATCCGTGGAGACCTTCTGCAAAGAGAAGGCAGCAGTGTCAATTTTGTTTACAAGCTCAAAAATAGCCCCCCGACTGTCTCTGGTTCCGGCCTGCTTCAGGAGGCTGAGACCAACGAGCCTCTTGAAAAGGTGGGGATGGAGCAGTTGGATGGGGATTGATTATGGCCACGCACCTTCCTTGTCTTCTCCAGCTTGGATGAAGTTTCCAAGTGGGCCCAAATCCAGGAAAAGGCTGCGTTTCTAGGGATTAGATTAGACTACGACTGGCTTAATGTCAGACCTCCCTCAGCTTGAGTCTCTAAGAAAGAACATTCCTTAATATATATATATTTTTACAAAGGTAGAGTTTAACTAGATGTCAAGCGAAGTTACAAGCATTGCAAAGCCAGAACTGAAAATCGCGCACCAAAATCCCCAAATCTAACTTTCCTTTCTTTACATACCTCCCCATGCTGACACCCCCACCATCCCCCAAGTATCCAATCAAATTCAAAGAAGGTATTTCCAGAACGGTAACTTTGATACGCAGCTGTATTCCATTCCCCAGCCGGTTGACCTTGAAACCTGGGGAGAATGCAGTCAACTTTTTGTTCTCCTTGAATCCTCCCCCACTCCCATGCAGCCCACCCACCCACCCCGCCCGCCCACTCCGCTCCCAGAGTTCATGGCAGTCTGGCACCGAGTGATAGCAAAAGGTGAGCCTGAAGTGGCAGCTGACATGAGGACTACAGAGAAGAAATCTCTTGAGCAGAGGAACTCGAAGTGCTAAAAGTGCTCACATTGGCAGTGATTGTCGTCATCCCTAAAACCAGTAACGGGACAGGAATGGGCCATTGTTAAAGTTGTTCCTCCTGGTTCCCACCCACCCAAAAGGGGAGGAGCCAGCCTAACAGGAACCGGTCCAGAAGAACTGGGAGAAAATTGCAATCTGCATCACCAGCTCCAGGCTGTGAAGGTCTCCAACTTTCAGGCGTAACTTCCTTCTCTCCCCTTTTGCTCAACCCTGATCAGCTTCTGCAGAGTTGGCCCCGTGCCTCCAATCGTAGAAGCAGAGTACATTTCGCTACACGCTCCCTGGGGCTCTCTGGAAGACTTTTTCGCCCACCCAAGACAGACTTTATCAAGTGGATTCTGGAAACGTACTGGTTTAATTTTACATGTCACCTTTTAAAATATGTCCTTTTCTGACCTTGGGATCTGTCGTTTTCCTCCTTCCCTAATCCTTCAAGAGAATGGGAGCCATGTCTATAGCAATAACACTTAGCCCTTACGGACTTATATACCGCTTCGCAGTATTTTACAGCCCCTCTCTCAGCAGTTTACAGAGTCAGCATATTTCCCACCAACAATCTGGGTCCTCGTTTGACCCACCTCGGAAGGCTGAGTCAACCTGGAGCCTGGTGTGTGAGATTCAAACTGTCAAATTGCAGGCAGCCGGCGATCATCAGAAGAAGCCTGCAGTACTGCGCTCTAACCACTGCGCCACCGTGGTTATAAATTTGATGCAGGCCTGGTATTTTGATTTAAGTCCTTTGCAATCTTTTAAAGATGCCCAGATGAGAAGAATCCCCCCCTTGGTGAAGGCTACATCTTCATAGGGGCTGTTTTGTGGATAACAGTGAGGAATTATTTGAAGTGTCCAATCCCCTTTTTTCCCAATGCTATTAATATCTGTTTACAACCAGGGCCTTACGATGTCGAGTTATATATACTGAAATGGGTGTTTTTGAGGTGGATCTGTTAACTGATTTCTACAATTTGTTTAGTGACTGAAGTTCCAGTGTTCCCCTACTCAGGCAGGAAACCCTACGCCATTTCAGACAAGCGTCTCTTCTTAAAAGCCTGCAAGTGATTCTGGAGGGAAGCTGTCCCATGGATTAATTGTTCTCACTGTCAAGATATTTCTCTTAATCCTAGGTTGCTTCACTCCTTGATTAGCTTCCACCCATTGCTTCTTGTCCTGCCTTCAGGTGCTTTGGAGAATAGTTTGACCTCCTCCTCTTTGTGAGATATTGGAACACTGTTACGTCGCCCCAATCCTTCTTTTCATTAAACTAGACGTACCCAATTCCAGCAACCGTTTGATCCTGGTGCAATTTCTATCCAGCCGAGAGCAGTGGCTGTTTCCCAAGTTACCCATAGGCTCAGTTTTACCCCTTGCTCAATAAACGTGCCCCGTTCGAGGCTCGAATCCAGAACGCCTACAGTTTGGGTCAGCAGCTGGTTGCTCTGAAGGGTCACTTCAGGAGGAGCTGTGGATTCAATGGTTAAAGCTTAACCCACGCTCGGACACTAAAAGGGCTTTCGCAGCACATTTTGTTCTTCCCAAATATCCCCAAACTGAGCTGCCATGTGTGGGTCTCTCTCCCTTCCTCCTCCCTGTTTGCTCTTCCCTGGCGTGTAACCGAACTGCAACGAGGAGTAAGAGACGGGGTCGACGGGGGGAGCCGAGGTGGCTGCTTGGGGGTGTTGAGAAGAGAGATGGGGCAAGGAGGGAAGATCTGAGCACGCTTGTGGCTTCTTGGAGGGAACAGGAGCTGCAAAACGAGACGTTTCTCCAGTGTTTCACAAACTTTAGTAACTTTAGAGGTGTGGACTTCAATGCCCAGAATTACTGCGGCACCGAAAAAGTGACTTACGACCGTTTTTCACACTTAACGACTGTTGCAGCGTCCCCAGGGTCACGTGATTTACACTCAGATGCTTAACAACTGACTCATATATATGACGGTGGCAGTGTCCCAGGGGTCACGCGACCCCCTTTTGTGACCTGACAAGCGAAGTCCACAGGAAGCCAGATTCCCTTCAACAACCTTGGGGCTAATTTGTCAACTTGCAGCGATTCACTTACCCACCGTGGCAAGAAAGTCATAAAATGGAACAAATAAACTCAATAAAGTTACACTCGCTCAGCCGCCAAAATGAACTGAGTTTCCCTGAGCCACAAAGATTGGGGCGGGGGGCTCCGTTGTGGTGAGCCTCTAAGGACCACCTGTGCTCCTTTAAGCCCTCTGGAGTTGGGCTACGCCTTTGCAAAATTGCCAGTGGCGAGTTTTTCTGATTTAATCAATCAGAATAGAGCTGGAAGGGAACCTCAGAAGTCTTCTAGTCCAGCCCCCTGCTCAAGCAGGAGACCCCATACCATTTTAGGTAAGTGACTCTCTTAAAAACCTCCAGCACGGAAATCTACCCACAGCCGACTAGAAATGTGACCTGGTCTCTCAGTGTGATAGCTTCCCTCTGGCCCAACTTCAGCCTCCGATCTGGAAAAGGGGTTGGGGGTGGGTGGGAGTCTCCCCTCCCCGAGGAGGCGTGGCTTCTACTCCAGCTGTTGGTGACCCACGTGCTTTGAACACCTTGGAGAAGAGTGCAGTTGACCGTCAGGGAAGGGCGGGGAAGAGCTGGTGGGCTCTCAGAGGGGGGGCCTTATAACTCAGGCAGGCAGTGACTCGGCTGTGTCCAGTCTGTGTCCCCTTCGTCCTGCCTTTTTTTTTGTGGTAGGGGGGCTGCAGAAACCTCCGTGGAAGATTGAAGGGGCTGCAACGCCATGCCTCCTGCACTTTGGCTGCTGGTCTTTCTGCTACAACTGACAGCATCTTTTCGGTCTCCGGTAAGAAAACTTGGAAGCAATTTAAAAAAAAAAAAAAAAAGTACAGGGGGAGAAAGTGTGAGTGACACACCGGCAAAAATTGTGGTGGGGAGAAACTCAACAATACAGCTTCCCATCGGAAGCCCCCTGAAATCTGATGGGAGACCCCCAGGAACATTTCTCAACCGATGTGAAATTGTAAGCATAAAGGGAGAAGGGGCTGTGCAGTTGTTTTGGGGAGGGGCTGCTAAATGGGGCACACCGATTCTCTGATCCTGAATGGGATAGACCCCCCCCTTTTTTTAAAAAACTACTATTTCTGGACCTTTGTAATGGGTATACTATGAATTCATAAATGTTTGAACACCGCCACGCATGGCAAGTAAAATACATGTGCGTGCGTGTGACTTTAACCCTCTAGATATTGAAAAAACCTTTTTTTTTTCTAAAAGAGATCAATATTTGGCACAGAAAGGTTATTTCCTTTGGCGGTGTGCAAAGTTAAAACTCTAAAAAGCAGAGCGTTTGCCTTATTTTTCATACAAAGTCAAGAGAGAATCCAAGCTAACATTTGGGGCTGTTCTCGGCACCGCTCACCCACCCACCCCACTTTTTTCCCCCAAACCTGGGGAAATTGTCAGAGTTTTGATTTAAAATCAGGCTCGGGCACCAACCCAGCAAAATGAAGCAAAATTTGTGGGTTTTTCTCTCTCTGTTTCTTTCTGTTTATTTAAACATTCTGGATGTGTGCAATCTGCCCTCACGTGGAGTGGGTTTGTGATGGTAGGTTAACTGAATTTTAATTGGATTTCGATTATCAGGACATAATCTTTTCTTGGAAACTTGCATCATAGTTTAAGGTAAAGAGGATTGTAAAGTTTGGTTGATACAGTTTAGTTCTCGACTTACGACAGTTATTTTAGTGACCGTTCAAAGGCACTGGGAAAAGTGACACGACCGTTTTTCACAGTGACCACCTTTCCATCATCCCGTCATCAAAATCCATATGCTTGGCAACTGTTTCATACCTATGACCGTTGCCGTATCCCAGGGTCACGTGATCCTATTTTGCGACCTTCTGTCAAGCAAAGTCAATGGAGAAGCCAGATTCATTTCACAACCGGGGTACTAACTTATCAACTGCAGTGATTCGCTTAACAACGGAGGCAAGGAAGGTCATAAATTCGGTCCAAGCTCACTTATCAACTTTCTCGTCTAGCAAGAGCGGTTTTGTGCTCTCATTGTGGTCATAAGTCAAGCCTTTCAGAGTTTGGTAATATGTAAAAACCTTGATAACATTAAGATGCGTGGACTTCATCTCCTATGCTGGCTGGGGAATTCTGGGAGCTGAAGTCCATGCATCTTAAGATGATCAAAGTTATTACTGTATACATTAATTGAGCCTCTAACTTCCCTCCCAATGACACTCAAATCACATTTTGTCTTCCATTGCTTGCAAATAAGAAAATATGCTTCCTTGGATTGAGTAAAGAGAAGATTTTTTTTTAAAGTAAATTTTGTAAGTTTAATGTACAAGTCTTCCTTGCCACAATCTTTTATCTGTCTTCACATGAAGTCATTTTGATTTTGTGATGGGCCCTGGGTAACTTCACTTTATTTCGTTGGCTCTCCATAGGCCCAGGAGGAAAATTACGGTGAGCAACGGAACTTCCAGGTTTACAGATGTTTTTTTAAAAAGAGGCACAGTGACATTTATGTCACCATGTGCCAAGGTTGATGGATAGCTGCAAACACGGAAATCTCTAATCTTACCTTGTCTGTTGTAAACCTCTTTTGCAAAGCTCTTAGTGCTTATCTGAGCTTACGGAATAGATGAGTTCTTGTTAACATTTTGGTATAGTGTTTTTCCTAGAATTCCTTCACCTTCATGGTCCTAGAATTACCTTGAGATAACATGGGCAGCCTATAAATTTTATAAACCAAAGACATATTTTCTTCCCAAACCTCCCATTGTTCACACCTTCTGGCTTAATCCCCTTACTTACCTCTTAACGTCCAAGTGGATATACCTACAGTGACTCTACCAATATGCATCTTTCCACCATTCCCCCCCCCCTCCCTGCTCAGGGTTGTTAAATTGTAAGTGTTAACACTCTGAGAAGAGGACCTTCCCGCTTAGACAGTTGTGGGTTGCATCTCATTCTTCTACATGATGATCGGATCAGGATCGCGGCATTTGGGACTTGAAGTGGAATGTTGGGCATTGGCTCGAGAGTCCTGTCTAGAAGGTTTTTTCCCCCATTCTTGGTCACCCTTTTGAATTATATATTATAAGCTCCTTCTTTGGGCGAAGAACTTCCTTTGACTCTCTCTTTCTCGTGCAAACTGCTCAAGAAATAATTCAGGGATGTGCTTGTCAAGTGCTCAGTCAGTGTGCTTGCTCTGCAGTTCCTTTCTGGCTGGGAAAGAGTTTTTGCTGGTTTCTTGTTTGGCTTCACGCTATAGTAGAAAAGGTTAAATGCAGGCAGACTTCGACTTACAACTATTTTTTAAGTGACCATTGGCGTAACAACAACACTGAAAAAGTGACTTATGACCATTATTCACACTTACGACCCTTGCAGCATCCCCATGGTCACGAGATCAAAACCCAGACGTTTGGCAACTGTCTCATATTTATGACAGTCGCAGTGTCCCAAAGTCAACTGATTACGGGGCTACTAATGTATGATTGTGGGAAGCGGGGTTGGCAGGAGAGAACCCGTAATTAGATTTTATTCTGGGATTTCTCGGGGCTGTTCTTTGCCCCCAGCTGGAAGATGGCTCTGTAGTCCCTTCCCCAAGAACGATGGGCTTGAGCCGGGCGCTCCCTTCTGTCCAGCAAGAGGCGAGGCTTCCACACCTCCCGAGTCACAAAGAGCATTGCCAAATTGGGAAGGGTTGAAATCCATATTTAGTTCCCGACGTGTCACTTGTGGGAGCTAATTTTAACCCGCTCTTGGGGGAGGCTGAGTCTGTTCGGAGTGAGGTCATCTCTTCTGGGGGCCTGTGACTAAGTTCACCGGCTAGAAACGCAACCGAGCAACCACCACCTGTGAGGTCTTCTCCTAGGTGGGGACCAAGCAGAAGAATGTGCCCATTTGTTGGCCAAGGGTGGGCTGCCTAGGGAGATTCTCAAGTCATCCAGGTCATTGTTGTCCCAAAGATGCTTTTTCTTCCCCAAGAGGCAACTGGGCTTTCGGGTTTTTCTTTGAAGAGGTTTCACTTCTCATCCGAGAAGCTTCTTCCGCTCTGATTGAAGGATTCCATTCCCAGTCAAGAGTTGAAGAAGCTTCTCGGAGGCTCCAGTCACCTCCTCCTCCTCTCCACAAATCCCACTCCCTTCTAGATAGCTGACGATGCTATCTAGTTGGGTAGTGAAATGTTTGCAAGGAAAATAACCCATCTTAGAGAGCACCCACAGTCGTTCTCCTCCCCCTCCACTTCCTCCTCTTCCCCAGTCCATAAGCCCCACTCCCTTCTAGATAGCTGATGGTGGTACCTAGTTGGGTAGTGAAATGTCTGCAAGGAAACCACCAAGTTCATAGAGCATCAAGTACCCCATAGTCATCCTTGTCTTCTTCTTCCTCCTCCTCCTCTTCCTCCTCCTCCTCCTCCTCCTCCTCCTCCTCCCTCCTCTCCACAAATCCCACTCCCTTCTAGATAGCTGATGATGGTACCTAGTTGGGTAGTGAAATGTCTGCAAGGAAACCACCAAGCTCATAGAGCATCAAGTACCCCATAGTCATCCTTGTCTTCTTCTTCCTCCTCCTCCTCCTCCTCCTCCTCCTCCTCCTCCTCCTCTTCCTCCTCCTCCTCCTCCTCCTCCTCCTCCTCCCTCCTCTCCACAAATCCCACTCCCTTCTAGATAGCTGATGATGGTACCTAGTTGGGTAGTGAAATGTTTGCAAGGAAAATAACCCATCTTAGAGAGCACCCACAATCGTTCTCCTCCCCCTCCGTTTCCTCCTCTTCCCCAGTCCATAAGCCCCACTCCCTTCTAGATAGCTGATGATGGTACCTAGTTGGGTAGTGAAATGTCTGCAAGGAAACCACCAAGCTCATAGAGCATCAAGTACCCCATAGTCATCCTTGTCTTCTTTCTCCTCCTCCTCCTCCTCCTCCTCCTCCTCCTCCCCCTCCCCTTCCTCCTCCTCCCCAGTCCATAAGCCCCACTCCCTTCCAGATAGCTGATGATGGTACCTAGTTGGGTAGTGAAATGTCTGCAAGGAAACCACCAAGCTCAGAGAGCATCAAGTACCCCATAGTCATCCTTGTCTTCTTTCTCCTCCTCCTCCTCCTCCTCTCCACAAATCCCACTCCCTTCTAGATAGCTGATGATGCTATCTAGTTGGGTAGTGAAATGTTTGCAAGGAAAATAACCCATCTTAGAGAGCACCCACAATCGTTCTCCTCCCCCTCCCCTTCCTCCTCCTCCCCAGTCCACAAACCCCACTCTCTTCTAGATAGCTGATGATGGTACCTAGATGGGTAGTGAAACATCTGCAAGAAAACCACCCCATAGTCGTCCTCCTCCTTCTCTTGGCCCCCCTCCTTGCCTCCCGCCCCTGTCAAATAAGGCCCCGTTCATAAGCCAAGGGTGCTTGTCATCTGGGGGTGGGGGTGGGGGGGTGAGCACGGAGTGCAGCCGCCCTACAATGCAGCTTTGAATCTGGCAAAGGGGAGAGCGTTTCTGCAAAGTTTCTCTTGCCTGTTTGCTGGAGGCTCTAACAAATCCTGCCAGCTGACAGCTGAAAGAGCCGTGTGTGCTCTGGCACGGCTGTGCACGGGCCACCGAAACCACAAAGGCTTGGCCACTCCGAAGCCCAGATGCCAAAGCAGCGGGGAGAAAGAGAGAGAGAGAGCAGAGCTAAACTGTTTGCAGAAAGGGAAGAGTGGGTTTTTTTTGCACCTTCCATTTCATCCCCAGGGGGGTAGTCCTCGACTTACGACCACAATTCCTCCCCCCCCACTCCTCAAATTTAAGTGGCCGAGTGAGACATTGGTTAAGTGAGTTTTTGCTCCGTTTTGCAACATTTCTTGCCACGGTTGTTAAAGGAATGTGGCTTCCCCAATGATTTTGCGCGTTGCAAAAGGGGATCATGTGATCGTACGACAACCGTCATAAATATGAGTCAGTTGCCGAGCGTCTGAATTTTGATCGAGTGACCACAGGTCGTAAGTGTGGAAAAAAAGTCGTTAAGTCCCTTTTTTCAGTGCCTTTGAATGGCCACTAAATGGAAGGAAGACAACAGGCTAAAGATCTTGAACCCCGGAAACTTCCCGAAGGAATTGATGGCAGCTGGAGAGTTAATCAAGGGGGAAGGGCCACACAGCTGGATTGGTCCACATCTGGGCCAGCATTCAAAACCTTTCCAAATGAGAGCGGTGTCCCCAAAGAACATGGACTTAATTTTTTTTAAAAAGATTTTTATTAACAAACATGTAAAATACACACACACAAAAATTAGACGTTCGCCACATTTATACAATACAGTATGAACAGGATAATAGCAATCATCGATCGATACCGCTCACCTTATATTATTTCCCCTTCTATTGTATTTCATTTGGATTTCACCCTTCTTAAGCCTCTTATTTTACTCATAGCTATTGTTTTTTGAGTTTCGTTATATTCCTTCATTGATTTTTGTTTCTTTCCTCCATCCACCTATACCATTTATCCCATATCTGGTAGAATTCTGATTCTTCCTTTCCCTGGATTTCTTTAGTTAGTTTATCCATTTCGGCCCAGTCCATAATCTTTCTTATTATTTCATCATGGATTTTAAATATGATAGATTAGCTGTATGGATGATGTTCCGTAGTAGGGTCGGGAAATGTCTACAAGAAAACAGCTCAGCTCAGAGAACACTAAGGACCACAGTTCTCCTCCTCCTTCTCCTCACCACTCCATGAACCCCACTCCCTTGTAGTCTGATGATTCTACCTAGTTGGGTAGTGAAACGTTTGCAAGGAAAATAACCCATCGTAAAGAGCACCAAAATAACCCATTGTAAAGAGCACCAAGGACCTCATAGTCGTCGTGGTCCTCCTCCTCCTCCTCCTCCTCCTCCTCCTCCTCCTCCTCCTCTCCACAAATCCCACTCCCTTCTGGATAGCTGATGATGTTACCTAGTTGGGTAGTGAAACGTTTGCAAGGAAAATAACCCACCATAAAGAGCACCAAGGACCCCATAATCATCCTCGTCTTCTTCTTCCTCCTCCTCCTCTCCACAAATCCCACTCCTTTCTAGATAGCTGATGATGCTATCTAGTTGGCTAGTGAAATGTTTGCAAGGAAAATAACCCATCTTAGAGAGCACCCACAGTCGCTCTCCTCCTCTTCCTCCTCCTCCCCAGTCCACAAACCCCACTCCCTTCTAGATAGCTGATGATATTACCTAGTTGGGTAGTGAAACGTCTTCAAGAAAACAATCAAGCTCAGAGAGATCCCCCCAAGGGATCCTTAGATTTTATAGATCTTAGCTGAGCAGGTAAAGCAGGGCTGTCCAAACCTGGGAACTTTAAGACTTGTGGACTTCAACTCCCAGAATTCCCCAGCCAGCCATGGGAACTTTAAGACCTGGGAATTTTAAGACTTGTGGACTTCAACTCCCAGAATTCCCCAGCCAGCCATGGGAACTTTAAGACCTGGGAATTTTAAGACTTGTGGACTTCAACTCTTAAAGAGTTGAAGTCCACAAGTCTTAAAGTTCCCAGGTTTGGGCACCCCTGATGTAAAGACTGGCTAAATTTGGGCAAGGAAGTAGATAAGGACAGCATTGGGCGGGGGGGAGGGAGTTCATTTGGGAGCATCAGGCTGACCCAGCATACTTTCCTCAATCTACAAGTGGCACCTTCAAAGCGTTTTTTTCCCTTTGAAATTAACACACCTCTGTTCCTGGCATCTCCCAGCTACGGGAGCTAAGAAGAAAGGCCCAGTTTCCAATATTTATTCCAACCCAGTGCCCCCCAAGACTGAAGGCCGGGATTGTTTACAACGAATGCAGCCTCTCTTTTCCCTCGGAGTTGCTTCTTAACCCAGCCGTATTGGCTGACGGGCATTTGGGTTGCCTGCAGCCAGTAGCACACCCAGATGCCCACACCTGTCCAGGGGTGGGCAACCAGGTTTGTTGATCCTGGCTAAGCTTCAGGGCACGTCTGTTCGGTCCCCGATGTCTCGGCGGGAGAAGGCACGCTTCGGACAAGCTAAATACACCCCACGGGCTGGGCTTTCTGGACTCCACACCACCACCACCACGAGGCACGTCTCCCCTTGGCAAGACTTGGAAAACAGGCTGCAAAATGCAAATGGGGAGAATTTGGATCCGAAGCCGTCCGTCTCTCTTGAATTTGTTTTTTTTTTTTTTTTTAAAGCATTGATCCGATGAAGTGGTGGCTTTTAGGAAGGTGGAAAGCTACTTTAGACAACAAAGGTCCATTTAGAAGCCCCTTGATTGATGTGGAGAGGAGCTGATTCCTGACAGAGGTTTCCCCAGCCGTTCCTCGGGGAGCCATTGTGGTATTTTTAAAAAAAACATGTTTATTTATTTGCACGCAAAGCACATAATCGGCCAACAAGCCATTACCCGTCCCTAAATCCACTTCTTAGTGAGTTGGAAGATTCCTGCATGGAAGTAGAGAGGGGCTTGGACAGGTACTCCTTGGTTTAGTGACCACTCGAAGTTACAACAGCCCTGGGAACTGTGACTTGTGACCGTTTTCACACTTGCAGCATCTCTACCGTCCCAGGATCAGAATTCAGGCGCTTGAACAACTGACTCATATTTATGACGGTCACAGTGTCCTGGGTGTCATGTGATCCCCTTTCACGCCCTTCTGGCGAGCAAAGTCAACGAGGAAGCCAGATTCACTTAACGACCGGGTGACTAACTTACTAACCGCAGAGATTCGCTTAACAACGGAAGGTCGTAAAACAGGGCAGGACTCACTTAACAAGCTTCTTGCTTCACAACAGAAATGTTGGGCTCAGTTGGGGTCGCAAGTTGAGGACTACCTGTAGACTGTCGAGAAAATGCTATCAACACCCCCCCCCCCCAAAGGACACAGAGACTATTCAATGAAACAATTTCTCATCGCTTTGCTGAATTTTCTCGCTGCAGGGAATCGGTTCTTCCTTCCCATGGGGTAGAGCAGGATCATCCAATCTTACCTACTTTTCTTGCGAAATTGAAGGAATTCTGTGTTTTCCTATATATTGTATTCTATTGATGAATTAAATAAGAGAAAATAACTTAGTTTAAAATTGATGGCTTGAGTCCATCCATCTTAAATCACGCTGGCTGGCTGGGGAATTCTGGGAGAGAAAATCCACCCGTCTTAAAGCATGATGACGTGGGAATTTGGGGAGAGGAGGTCCATCCATGTCAAAGCATCCTGGCTGAGGTATCCTGAGGACTGAAGTACACCTATGGTATCTTAAAACATGTCGGTTGGGGAATTCTGGGAGTTGAGGTCCGTCCATCTTAAAGTTTACCAGGTTAGCAATAGCAATAGCAGTCAGACTTATATACCGCTTCATAGGGGTTTCAGCCCTCTCTAAGTGGTTTACAGAGTCAGCATATCGCCCCCAACAACAATCCGGGTCCTCATTTCACCCACCTCGGAAGGACGGAAGGCTGAGTCAACCTTGAGCCTGGTGGGATTAGAACTGCCGAACTGCAGATAGCAGTCAGCTGAAGTGGCCTGCAGTGCTGCACCCTAACCACTGCGCCACCTCGGCTGAGGCTGAGGAAAATGGCTTCAGAATTATTCTGCACCCCAAGAAGACTTCTCCTTCTCGCCCTCCCTGCTCTTTCCACTCCTTCCCCCTCTCCAAATCCCTAAAGACCCCCCCTCCCTAAAGACACACACACATCCCTGAGCATCGCCCAGCATCTTGGATGCTGACGGAGGACGCAGAATGGGAGGGGGGGGTTTGTAACGGGCAGACCTGCCTATCAAATTCTGTTGACGCAGCCCTCACTTTTTCCTGGCTGCAGCTCCTGCGGTTACGGGTAGCGTGCGAAGAGCCAAGGTAAGCTGTGAGGCACTTGGGCTGCTCACCACATACACACATATACACACACACACGCACACAGACACACAAAGAGACAGGGAATCTGTTCAGTCGGGAGGAGGCTATGTCTACGGCTGGCTTGTCAATCAAGGTTGAAGTGCTCAGAAGGCAGCTGCCTCTTTGCAGAGAGCGGCGTGCAACAGATGCACACACACACAAACACAGCACAAACACACACAAACACAGCACTCTACCTTTGGCATTGAGACCCCTAGGGTATATGCACCCCGAATCCCGACCTGTTTGTTGGGCCGAGAGGTTTAAGAGTCTTTCCCGCAAATCCAGATCTCAAACCACTTCACCTTCACCACTGAACTCCATCCTAAGTCACAGGGCAGGTGTCAGCACCTCTTCATTGAGTAATTAGGAAAGAAGACCACGAGACTCCATAGGTGGAAATCAAGTGTGCTTTTACTAATTATAAATGATTAGAAGCGTAGCAAAGCGAAGACTGATTATTTAGGCGCGAAAGCGATTGATATATAAAGGTCTCCAACCTTTAAGACTTGTGGACTTCAACTCCCAGCAACTCAACTCTGGGAGTTGAAGTCCACAAGTCTTTAAAGTTGCCAAGGTTGGAGACCCCTGTCGTTGTTGGTTGTGAAGTTGCGTCCGACCCATCGTGACCCCATGGACAACGTTCCTCCAGGCCTTCCTGTCATCTAGCATCCTCTGGAGCAGTGTTTCTCAACCTTGGTGACTTTAAGTCCTGTGGACTTCAACTCCCAGAATTCCCCCAGCCAGCTGGCTGGGGGAATTCTGGGAGTTGAAGTCCACAGGACGTAAAGTCACCAAGGTTGAGAAACACTGCTCTGGAGTATATTTAAGCTCACGCCAGCTGCTTCGGTGACTCCATCTCAGTGTGTAAAACACCTCTGGGTTTGTCCAGAAAGCACCCCTAGCGAATGCTCCCCCCCGCCCTATTTTTCGTCCTGGGAGACTTTGAGGGAGCCGTGAGATGTTAGACCCACCACTGTTCCTTTGGGGTGGGCTGCGTTCCAGGGGTCCGTCAATGTCAAATCCCAAAGAACGGCAGCCTTTTTCGCCTCCAGCCCGACCGACGTGCGCCCAGGAGCATCCAGCCTCCCCCCCCCAAAGTGTTCTGAGTTGTGTTTGGAACCGTTTTTGTGACCCACAACGTTTTCCAACTGCATCACCCACCAAAACAACCAGGCTGAATTATTAGATAAATTGTCGATTGCAAAATAAACAACTGTCCCCACCCGTAAGAGACTTTTTTTTTTCGTAATGTGCGCTAATATTTGTGTTGGGAGCCGGGGGAGATGCGATTTGGCATCCCGGCCGGGCTGTCCAGGAGTGCGTGTTGTGTATGTCAACGTTAAGTAGTGACTTTGCAGAGGGAAAAGGACACGTAAAATAAGGGACACGGTGTCGTCTTTCAGTCCTGGAGCGAAAAGGAAAAAATCGCACGGTGAGCCGACTTGAAGTCTGTTTCTGGATGAGGGACCCTCCCCGCCAATGGCTCAAAACCCCTCAGACGGATCAGTATGAATACATGGCACCTGAAAACCAGGTAGAGCTTTGATCCCACTGTTGGGGGTCCCCATCTTGACCACAAAAACGGGCACCCCTGAGAAGCTGCAATAAGCACGATGAATGCTGAGTTTATATTAGGGTGAGCCGGCTGGGAGACTTTAGGCCAATCACCAGGAGACAGAGAGTTCTAGTTTCAGTTCAACCAGGAAAGCCAGCTGAGTGACTTTGGGCCAATCACCAGGAGACAGAGAGTCCTAGTTCTACCTTAGGTATGAAAGCTGACTGGGTGACTTTGGTCCAAACTAAAATTCACTTTCCCCTAGTGATTGGCGCAAAGCCACCCAACTAGCTATCATGCCTAAGGCAGGACTAGAACTCCCAGCCTCCTGATGATTGGCTAAAATCACCCTATCTGACTTTCATGCCTAAGGCAGGACTAGAACTCCCAGCCTCCCGATGATTGGCTAAAGTCACCCTGTCTGACTTTCATGCCTAAGGCAGGACTAGAACTCCCAGCCTCCCGATGATTGGCTAAAATCACCCTATCTGACTTTCATGCCTAAGGCAGGACTACAACTCCCAGCCTCCTGATGATTGGCTAAAGTCACCCTGTCTGACTTTCATGCCTAAGGCAGGACTACAACTCCCAGCCTCCTGATGATTGGCTAAAATCACCCTATCTGACTTTCATGCCTAAGGCAGGACTACAACTCCCAGCCTCCCGATGATTGGCTAAAGTCACCCTGCCTGACTTTCATGCCTAAGGCAGGACTAGAACTCCCAGCCTCCCGATGATTGGCTAAAGTCACCCTGTCTGACTTTCATGCCTAAGGCAGGACTAGAACTCCCAGCCTCCCGATGATTGGCTAAAGTCACCCTGTCTGACTTTCATGCCTAAGGCAGGACTAGAACTCCCAGCCTCCCGATGATTGGCTAAAGTCACCCTGCCTGACTTTCATGCCTAAGGCAGGACTAGAACTCCCAGCCTCCCGATGATTGGCTAAAATCACCCTATCTGACTTTCATGCCTAAGGCAGGACTAGAACTCCCAGCCTCCTGGTGATTGGCTAAAGTCACCCTGTCTGACTTTCATGCCTAAGGCAGGACTAGAACTCCCAGCCTCCTGGTGATTGGCTAAAGTCACCCTGTCTGACTTTCATGCCTAAGGCAGGACTAGAACTCCCAGCCTCCCGATGATTGGCTAAAGTCACCCTGTCTGACTTTCATGCCTAAGGCAGGACTAGAACTCCCAGCCTCCCGATGATTGGCTAAAGTCACCCTGTCTGACTTTCATGCCTAAGGCAGGACTAGAACTCCCAGCCTCCCGATGATTGGCTAAAGTCACCCTGCCTGACTTTCATGCCTAAGGCAGGACTAGAACTCCCAGCCTCCTGGTGATTGGCTAAAGTCACCCTGTCTGACTTTCATGCCTAAGGCAGGACTAGAACTCCCAGCCGCCCGGTGATTGGCTAAAGTCACCCTGTCTGGCTTTCATGCCTAAGGCAGGACTAGAACTCCCAGCCTCCTGGTGATTGGCTAAAGTCACCCTGTCTGACTTTCATGCCTAAGGCAGGACTAGAACTCCCAGCCTCCCGGTGATTGGCTAAAGTCACCCTGTCTGACTTTCATGCCTAAGGCAGGACTAGAACTCCCAGCCTCCTGGTGATTGGCTAAAGTCACCCTGTCTGGCTTTCATGCCTAAGGCAGGACTAGAACTCCCAGCCTCCTGGTGATTGGCTAAAGTCACCCTGTCTGACTTTCATGCCTAAGGCAGGACTAGAACTCCCAGCCTCCTGGTGATTGGCTAAAGTCACCCTGTCTGACTTTCATGCCTAAGGCAGGACTAGAACTCTCAGCCGCCCGGTGATTGGCTAAAGTCACCCTGTCTGGCTTTCATGCCTAAGGCAGGACTAGAACTCCCAGCCTCCTGGTGATTGGCTAAAGTCACCCTGTCTGACTTTCATGCCTAAGGCAGGACTAGAACTCCCAGCCTCCTGGTGATTGGCTAAAGTCACCCTGTCTGACTTTCATGCCTAAGGCAGGACTAGAACTCCCAGCCTCCTGGTGATTGGCTAAAGTCACCCTGTCTGGCTTTCATGCCTAAGGCAGGACTAGAACTCCCAGCCTCCTGGTGATTGGCTAAAGTCACCCTGTCTGACTTTCATGCCTAAGGCAGGACTAGAACTCCCAGCCTCCTGGTGATTGGCTAAAGTCACCCTGTCTGGCTTTCATGCCTAAGGCAGGACTAGAACTCCCAGCCTCCTGGTGATTGGCTAAAGTCACCCTGTCTGGCTTTCATGCCTAAGGCAGGACTAGAACTCCCAGCCTCCTGGTGATTGGCTAAAGTCACCCTGTCTGACTTTCATGCCTAAGGCAGGACTAGAACTCCCAGCCTCCTGATGATTGGCTAAAGTCACCCTGCCTACTTTCATGCCTAAGGCAGGACTAGAACTCCCAGCCTCCTGGTGATTGGCTAAAGTCACCCTGTCTGGCTTTCATGCCTAAGGCAGGACTAGAACTCCCAGCCTCCTGGTGATTGGCTAAAGTCACCCTGTCTGGCTTTCATGCCTAAGGCAGGACTAGAACTCCCATCTCCTGGTGATTGGTCCACCACCCATCTCCCCACATATCCAGAAGAGCCCTATAATTTTCCCGGTCTGAATGCGCAGATAATTTATTACTGTAAAGTCCCGATTGTCCTTGAGAATGATTTAATGGTTGATATTGGGGGCTCAGAAGGACCGAAGTCTTGAAAGACCCTTTACAGAAGCAGTGCCCTCCCCCCTCCAACTGAGATGTGGGAGACTCTTGGGGGGGGGGAGTTTGTGTCTACACAGTCCAGGAAGGGCTGTCCGAATTCGAGACCTGGCTCTCCTCGAAGACACAGGAGGTCCTGTCAAGATTGATGGGTGACCTCATGTCTGCATGATGAGGGCAACATTCAAAGACCCCTTTTATAGAACAAAGCTGCGTTTCTCAAACTTGGGCCACTTGAAGCCTTGGGGGTGGCTGGGTGGGCGGGGGACTTCAACTCCCAGAATTCCCCAGCCCCGGCTGTCATGTCGAAAGATTAATCCAACAGGTGCCTGAAAACGCAACCCAGGAGAATTCAGCTGGCGAAGCCTTCGGCTTGGCATGTTTTCTAAGCTAGCCCTGCTTTGAAACCTAGATTTAACCATGGTTAATTGCTGGCGGGCTGTGGGACTGCCTATCCTGGATGGTGCAGACCCCAGGTGGACCCTCAATAGATAGAATAGAATATAGAATATAGAGAGCATAGAATATGGAGCATAGCATAGAGAAAATATAGAGTAGAATAGAGAATAGAATAAAAAATGGAATGGAATAGAATAGAATATAGAATATAGAATATAGAATATAGAATATAGAATATAGAATATAGAATATAGAATATAGAATATAGAATATAGAATATAGAATATAGAATATAGAATATAGAGAGCATAGAATATTGAGCATAGCATAGAGAATATATAGAGTAGAATAGAGAATAGAATAAAAATGGAATAGAATAGAATAGAATAGAATAGAATATAAAGAGCATAGAATATGGAGCATAGCATAGAGAAAATATAGAGTAGAATAGAGAATAGAATAAAAAATTGAATGGAATGGAATAGAATATAAAATATAGAATATAGAGAGCATAGAATATGGAGTGTAGCATAGAGAAAATATAGAATAGAATAGAGAATAGAATAAAAAATGGAATGGAATAGAATAGAATATAGAATATAAAGAGCATAGAATATGGAACATATGGAGCATAGCATAGAGAAAATGTAAAGTAGAATAGAGAATAGAATAAAAAATGGAATGGAATGGAATATAGAATATAAAGAGCATAGAATATAGGGAGCATAGAATATGGAGCATAGCATAGAGAAAATATAGAGTAGAATAGAGAATAGAATAAAAAATGGAATAGAATATAGAATATAGAGAGCATAGAATATAGAGAGCATAGAATATGGAGCATAGCATAGAATATGGAGCATAGCATAGAATATGGAGCATAGCATAGAATATGGAGCATAGCATAGAGAAAATATACAGTAGAATAGAGAATAGAATAAAAAATGGAATAGAATAGAATAGAATTCTTTATTGGCCAAGTGTGATTGGACACACAAGGAATTTGTCTTTGGAGTAGATGTTCTCAGTGTACATAAAAGACAAGATACATTCGTCAAGAATCGTAAGAGGCAACACTTAATGGTAGTCATAAGGTACAAATAAGCAATCAGGAAACATTATCAATACAAATCGTAAGGATACAAGCAACGAAGGTACAGTCCTGCAGTCATAAGTGGGAGGAGATGGGTGATAGGAACGATGAGAAGACTAATAGCAATAGTAATGCAGCCTTAAGTGAATAGTTGGACGGTGGGGAGGGAATTATTTGTCTAGCAGAGGGATGGCATTCAGGAAAAAGCTGTCCTTGTGTCATCAGGCACCTCTGCCTGTTTTGCAGTTCCTCATCTCAGAGGGTGGCCAGGAGCGGCTGCCATGCCCGGCCGAGTGCCCCCCGCATGAACACGGCCGCCCCCTGTGCGCCTCTGACGGGAAGTTTTACCTGTCGCCCTGCGCCTTCCAGGAAGCCAGGTGTGAACGTCCAAACCTCCAGGTGTGGCCCCGCTTCCGCTGCCGAGGAGCTGCCCAGCAGGATAACAACAGTAAGGATACCAAGAGTGAGGGGGGGGGGGAATCGGTGTGTGGGGGGGGAAGATGGCAGGGAGGTGCCCCTGGGTCAAGGGGGGACGGACGTGGGAGACAATTTTGGGGAGGAAGGGTGGCTTTCCCCAGGTGGACGTAGCTGTGAAATTGGCAGCTGCAGTGAGGATTGATTGATGAGCAAATTGCTTATTGATATTCAACTTACGACTGCAGACCTTCAAGGGACTGGGGCTGTAACTGTGAAACCGGACAGTGGTGTGAATTAATTGTTGATAAGTAGGAGTTGACGTCCACCCTCTAAAAGTCGCCAAGGTTCAGCAACTCCGCTTCGATGTCCGATCTTGACTTGTGTCTTCCTCCCATTTCTTCCACAGGTGCCAATTTGACTCGGTGCCAAGAAGACCGAGCGGCTGCCCTCGCCAAATCCCGGCGCCAGAGCCACGCCCTGTACGTGCCCGAATGTAGTGAGAATGGCGCCTTCCTGGAGGTGAAGCTCTTTCTACGTCTTCCTTACGGCACCGGGCGAACTTCCCCTTGTGCCCGATCTTGAGTCGCTCTCGAGAGCAAGACGGGCAGCAAATGCATCTAATCTATACAGTATATATAAAAATGGCGCTCTGTGTGTGTGTGTGTGTGTGTGTGTGTGTGTGTGTGTGTGTTTCAGCATAACTCTGGAACGCCTCCAGCAATTTCAAATAAACTTGGTACAGAGATTATTTACTCTCTGGAAACAAATACTATGGGAGGGTAAGACCTAACACCTCTCAGGGTGTGTGTTCTGTTAAGATGCAGCCTGTTGTGCCTTCAAATGGCTTCTACTGTACTGCCGTAAAATGGCTTCTGCTGTACAGCGCAGCAGAGTTGCCATGGTAACAGCTTCACAGTATTCCCCCTGGTAAAGGAGGGAAATTCAACATTAGAAACTACGTATGGTCCAGACATTTAGAAATTATCTTCGGTCCGGACATTTCCCCCCTATAAATGAATACTTGGGCAAAGCGGGAGTAGCAGCTACTCAATACATAAATATTCTACGGCAGGGGTGTCAAACTCAAATTTGCCGAGGGCCGCATCAGGGCCGTGATTGACCTTGGGAGGGGGCGTGGCTGACGGTGGGTGTGGCCAGCTTGACGCCACTCCCCAAACTGCTGGCATGTTTTCCCTTCGCCCTGGATAGACCAGGTGGAAGCCATGCTGGTCCCTTACATTTCCCAGGATGGCCCCATGGGCTGGATCCAGCCCACAGGCCTTGTGTTTGACACCCCGGTTCCTTCGGAGCTCAGGGTGAAGGGCAGACAAATGGGGTGCCTGAAATGACATTGTCCCTCTACCCTCAAGCTCCGGGCTTTGGAGGGTGTGGTTGTAGACCCCAAATTCTTTGACTTACAACCACCATCGAGCCCCAAATGTCTGTTGTGAGAGATTTGTTAAGTGAGTTTGCTCTCGTTTACGACCTTTCCTGCCACGGTCGTTAAGCGAATCACTGCAGTTCTCAAACTAGTGACACGGTTGTTCAGTGAATCTGGCTCCCTCCCCCTCCCAATTGACTTGGCTTGTCAGAAGGGCGTAAAAGGGGATCACGTGACCCCAGGACACTGCAACCGTCATAAATCTGAGTCAGTTGCCAACTGCCTGAATTCTGACCATGGGGACGCTGCCATGGTCATAGAGTGTGAAAAACGGCCCTGTCATCTTTTTTTTGTTGCCAATGTAACTTTGAACAGTCACTAAATGAATTGCCATAAGGCGAGGATTACCAGCAGATGAGACTATAAGGATGCCGCAATGGCCGTGTGTCACAAGTCACGTTTTAATGGCCATTGTAACTTTACTGGCCGGATGCTCCTCCTGTCACCAATGCGGAGTTATATTCGGCGGAGAGATTCTCCACATACCCAGACAGGGAGAAATATCTGCCGCTACCTGGGATCGAACTAGCAGCCTCCTGATTGTGAGGCAAGAGCTCCACCTCCAGGCCACTGCATCGCCAGGAGAAAATAATTGATGATTGTTTTAAATGTATTAATTAATAAATTTAATAATAAATAATTTATTAATGCGTTAATCAATATCCAAAGTGAGCTATGACACACGGCCATTGCAGCATCCTTATAGTCACCAGCAGTCTCTAAATGAATGGTCATAAGTCGAGGACTTACCTGTATCTCTTTCCTGGGCGCATCCCCTCACCCCTTCTCTCCCTCTCCTCTCTGCCCAGGTCCAGTGCCATAAACAAACCGGCTATTGCTGGTGCTCCACCCCGGAAGGCAAGCCCATCGCGGGAACTTCTGCCCTGAACCAAGCGCCCAATTGCACAGGTGAGGCCTTCCTGCCCTTCTCTCACCTCCAGCCAGGCTCCTGGGGGGCTGATTTGGGTGGGGGGGTGTGGAGAAACTACTGCAATGCGCTCTACATGGGGCAGCCCTTGAAGAGTATTCGGAGACTTCAACTCGTCCAGAATGCAGCCGTGAGAGCGATTGTGGGTGCACCTCGGTACACCCACGTTACACCGATCCTCCGCGAGCTGCACTGGTTACCGATCGGTCTCCGGATACGCTTCAAGGTGCTAGTCGTCACTTATAAAGCCCTTCATGGTATTGGACCTGGGTACTTGAGAGACCGCCTGCTGCCAATTACCTCCCACAGACCCATTAGATCTCACAGGGTTGGCCTCCTCCGGGTGCCATCTACCAGCCAATGCCACCTGGCTATTACCCGGGGGAGGGCCTTCTCTGTGGCAGCTCCGGCCCTTTGGAATGAACTCCAATGATTCGGACCCTCACCTCTCTCCAGGCCTTCCGAAAAGCCCTCAAAACCTGGCTTTGTCGGCAGGCCTGGGGGTGATGAGTTCCCTCCCCTCTCGACATGTATGGTTGTGCGACTGTTGTCGACTTTTATTATTTGTATTTTGTCTTTTTATGTTCCCCCTTTTTTTCCCCCTTGAATTGTTCGCCGCCCTGAGTCCTCCCGGAGAAGGGCGGCATACAAATAATACAATACAATACAATACAATAAAACAAGGGATTTAGCCAAGATTTATTTTCCTGGCTTGTGGGGGGGGGGGGGGGGGGGCTCGGCTGCTTTTCTGAACTGAAATAATGAATGCAGAGAAAACAATTTAAAAACCTTTTTTGGGGGTCTTTTGAATGACCCCCTTGCATTGGGGTGCAACTGAATCCTGTCGCCAATGCGGAGTTATATTCAGAGGAGAGATTCTCAACATGCCCAGAGAGAGAGAGAAATATCTGCCGCTAACAAGGATCGAACTAGCAGCCTCCTGATTGGGAGCTCCACCTCTAGGCCACTCCACCGCCCGGAGAAAATAATTGATGATTAAATATATTAATTAATAAATTTAATAATACATAATTTATGAATGCATTAATCAATATCCAAGCAAACTCCTGGGCGTCCTAACAAAAGATCCGTGGCACGAAAAACTGCGAAGCCCTTATCCGCGGAGACATAAGCGCGTCGCTAAAGCCGCGACGTCATCACCGTGCGTCATCACCGCCGCGACAACAGCGCGGCAACAGAAGGGTGCTTTAAAACGGCGCCGCGGCAGAAAGCCGATTTCCATTAAGGTAAGGGTTAGGATTAGGTTTAGGGGTTTGTTTTAGGGTTAGGGTTAGGGTTAGGGTTAGGTTTAGGGTTAGGGTTAGGGTTAGGGTTAGGGTTAGGGTTAGGGTTAGGGTTCGGTTTAGGGTTAGGGTTAGGGTTAGGGTTAGGGTTAGGTTTAGGGTTAGGGTTAGGGTTAGGGTTAGGTTTAGGGTTAGGTTTAGGGTTAGGGTTAGGGTTAGGTTAGGGTTAGGTTTAGGGTTAGGGTTAGGGTTAGGTTTAGGGTTAGGTTTAGGGTACTGAGTGCTTGGAAATGCGCGGATTTGCCCTCCGCGATTATGTCATCGCGGTAGGGTTGCGTTTTTCCTTAGTGCTTCGAATGGCGCGAATTAGTCTTCGCGCTTATGTCTCCGTGGATAAGGGCTTCGCGGATTTGTGGTGGAACCCAAAAGATCAACTAGAAATCTAGATTAGATTTAAGAGCGGCATTTTTTTCAAACCTGGCAACTATAAGGCAGATGGACTCCAACTCCCAGAATTCCCCCAGCCCAGCGCACATTGCCGGAAGTGCCGATCACAACAGTGCTTATAAATCGGGGACTGTCTGTAAACCTTGGTTAGTAACCCTTCTGTTTCTTTTGCTTCCGCCCCAAACCAGGAATGGATTCGGCGGGAACCTCGTGGCAAGATGCCCATTCTTCCAAGCGAGGTAAGTCGCCCTCTGCTTGCTCTGGCGCCCGGCGACTGTGCATGGTGTGCCTAACTTGGTTGGTGATTTAACCTGCATTGACTGAGGTTCAAACTAACCCGGTTTAGCGTGTCGTGGGGATGTAGCCTCTAGAGCAGGGTGTCTCAGCCTTAGCCACTTTAAGACGGGTGGACTGCGAGTCCCAGAATTCTTAGCCAGGTTCAGGAATTCTGGGACTTGAAGTCCACCCACCTTAAAAATGGAGGAGGAATTCTGGGACTTGAAGTCCACCCACCTAAAAGTAGAGGAGGAATTCTGGGACTTGAAGTCCACCCACCTAAATAACGGATAAGGAATTCTGGGACTTGAAATCCACCCACCTAAAAATGGAGAAGGAATTCTGGGACTTGAAGTCCACCCACCTAAATATAGAGAAGGAATTCTGGGACTTGAAGTCCACCCACCTAAAAATGGATAAGGAATTCTGGGACTTGAAGTCCACCCACCTAAAAATGGATGAGGAATTCTGGGACTTGAAGTCCACCCACCTAAAAATGAATAAGGAATTCTGGGACTTGACATCAACCCATATAAAAACGGATAAGGAATTCTGGGACTTGAAGTCCACCCACCTAAAAACGGATAAGGAATTCTGGGACTTGAAATCCACCCACCTAAAAATGGAGGAGGAATTCTGGGACTTAAAGTCCACCCACCTAAAAAACAGATAAGGAATTCTGGGACTTGAAGTCCACCCCCTAAAAAACGGATAAGGAATTCTGGGACTTGAAGTCCACCCACCTAAAAACGGATAAGGAATTCTGGGACTTGAAGTCCACCCACCTAAAAACGGATAAGGAATTCTGGGACTTGAAGTCCACCCACCTAAAAACGGATAAGGAATTCTGGGACTTGAAGTCCACCCCCTAAAAAACGGATAAGGAATTCTGGGACTTGAAGTCCACCCACCTAAAAACGGATAAGGAATTCTGGGACTTGAAGTCCACCCACCTAAAAAACAGATAAGGAATTCTGGGACTTGAAGTCCACCCCCTAAAAAACGGATAAGGAATTCTGGGACTTGAAGTCCACCCACCTAAAAACGGATAAGGAATTCTGGGACTTGAAGTCCACCCACCTAAAAACGGATAAGGAATTCTGGGACTTGAAGTCCACCCACCTAAAAACGGATAAGGAATTCTGGGACTTGAAGTCCACCCACCTAAAAATGGAGAAGGAATTCTGGGACTTGAAGCCCACCCACCTAAATATGGAGAAGGAATTCTGGGACTTGAAGTCCACCCACCTAAAAAACGGATAAGGAATTCTGGGACTTGAAGTCCACCCACCTAAAAATGGAGGAGGAATTCTGGGACTTGAAGTCCACCCACCTAAAAATGGAGGAGGAATTCTGGGACTTGAAGTCCACCCACCTAAAAATGGATAAGGAATTCTGGGACTTGAAGTCCACCCCCTAAAAAACGGATAAGGAATTCTAGGACTTGAAGTCCACCCACCTAAAAATGGAGGAGGAACTCTGGGACTTGAAGTCCACCCACCTAAAAATGGAGGAGGAATTCTGGGACTTGAAGTCCACCCACCTAAATATGGATAAGGAATTCTGGGACTTGAGTCCACCCACCTTAAAAATGGAGGAGGAATTCTGGGACTTGAAGTCCACCCCCTAAAAAACGGAGAAGGAATTCTGGGACTTGAAGTCCACCCACCTAAAAATGGAGGAGGAATTCTGGGACTTGAAGTCCACCCACCTAAAAAACGGATAAGGAATTCTGGGACTTGAAATCCACCCACCTAAAAACGGATAAGGAATTCTGGGACTTGAAGTCCACCCACCTAAAAATGGAGAAGGAATTCTGGGACTTGAAGTCCACCCACCTAAAAAGGAATAAGGAATTCTGGGACTTGAAGTCCACCCACCTAAATATGGATAAGGAATTCTGGGACTTGAAGTCCACCCACCCAAAAGTAGAGAAGGAATTCTGGGACTTGAAGTCCACCCACCTAAGAAACGGATAAGGAATTCTGGGACTTGAAATCCACCCACCTAAAAACGGATAAGGAATTCTGGGACTTGAAGTCCACCCACCTTAAAAATGGAGAAGGAATTCTGGGACTTGAAGTCCACCCACCTAAAAACGGATAAGGAATTCTGGGACTTGAAGTCCACCCACCTAAAAATGGAGAAGGAATTCTGGGACTTGAAGTCCACCCACCTAAAAAGGAATAAGGAATTCTGGGACTTGAAGTCCACCCACCTAAATATGGATAAGGAATTCTGGGACTTGAAGTCCACCCACCCAAAAGTAGAGAAGGAATTCTGGGACTTGAAGTCCACCCACCTAAAAAACGGATAAGGAATTCTGGGACTTGAAATCCACCCACCTAAAAACGGATAAGGAATTCTGGGACTTGAAGTCCACCCACCTTAAAATGGAGAAGGAATTCTGGGACTTGAAGTCCACCCACCTAAAAACGGATAAGGAATTCTGGGACTTGAAGTCCACCCACCTAAAAAGGAATAAGGAATTCTGGGACTTGAAGTCCACCCACCTAAAAACGGATAAGGAATTCTGGGACTTGAAATCCACCCACCTAAAAACGGATAAGGAATTCTGGGACTTGAAGTCCACCCACCTTAAAAATGGAGAAGGAATTCTGGGACTTGAAGTCCAACCCACCTAAAAACGGATAAGGAATTCTGGGACTTGAAGTCCACCCACCTAAAAAGGAATAAGGAATTCTGGGACTTGAAGTCCACCCACCTAAAAACGGATAAGGAATTCTGGGACTTGAAATCCACCCACCTAAAAACGGATAAGGAATTCTGGGACTTGAAGTCCACCCACCTTAAAAATGGAGAAGGAATTCTGGGACTTGAAGTCCACCCCCTAAAAACGGATAAGGAATTCTGGGACTTGAAATCCACCCATCGAAAAGCTGCCCAGGTTGAGAAATGCCAATTTACAGCTACCTTACAGAAAGGGGCCTTTTGGAGAAAAACGGAAGTCGTTTTCTGCATTCCTCCCTTTAATGCCTTTGGGGGGGGGGGTGTTACTTAGCAGGCAGAAGTTCAACTGATTGAGCTTCTTCTGTCGTAGGAAAGCCCTACCCCTGTCGGGTTTCGGGTTGGTCCCCTCCCTCAGTTTGCGTCCAATGTAGAACCCCGATGAGCCTTCGGCATCGACTTGAGTCACCCGCTGTAGCTCTAAAAATCAGGGGTCTTCAAACGTGGCCACTTGAAGACGTGTGGACTTCAACTCCCAGAATTCTCCAGCCAGCTCTGCTGGCTGGAGAATTCTGGGAGTTGAAGTCCACACGTCTTCAAGTGGCCACGTTTGAAGACCCCTGCTCTAAATTCTCTCCCTCTTTGGACAGAGAAGATGACATTAAACCCTCTGTAATAGCTGCCTTCCACCTCTTTTCCTCCCTGAACGCAGAAGAAGGTGTCGCCCCCCAGCCTACTCAGCCAAGCCCCGTGCCCCGCAGGCAGCCAGGTAGGTTGAACCCTTCCTTCTCCCCCACTGGTCCTTACCACCCAGGCCACCGCCCTAGGTTTTGGGGTGGGGGTAGGGGGGATGAGCTGCTCGGACTTGCTAGAATTGGACGGTTGTGTTGCACGGGTGTGTTTGCAGTGCTAGGCAACAATTGCACAATGCATGCATGAAATGGAGACACCGAATGTGGACTTTTATACCATGGCTGAGTCACCCTATTCTCTTCCTTCCTTCCTTCCTTCCTTCCTTCCTTCCTTCCTTCCTTCCTTCCTTCCTTCCTTCCTTCCTTCCTTCCTTCACTTTTATACCATGCCTGAATCACCTATTCCCTTCCTTCCTTCCTTCTTTCCTTCCTTCCTTCTTTCCTTCCTTCCTTCCTTCTTTCTTTCCTTCCTTTCTTCCTTCCTTCCTTCCTTCCTTCCTTCCTTCACTTTTATACCATGCCTGAATCACCTATTCCCTTCCTTCCTTCCTTCTTTCCTTCTTTCCTTCCTTCCTTCCTTCCTTTCTTCCTTCCTTCCTTCCTTCCTTCACTTTTATACCATGCCTGAATCACCTATTCCCTTCCTTCCTTCCTTCCTTCTTTCCTTCCTTTCTTTCTTCCTTCCTTCCTTCCTTCCTTCCTTCACTTTTATGCCATGCCTGAATCACCTATTCCCTTCCTTCCTTCCTTCTTTCCTTCCTTCCTTCCTTCCCTCCTTCCTTCACTTTTATACCATGCCTGAATCACCTATTCCCTTCCTTCCTTCCTTCTTTCCTTCCTTCCTTCCTTCCTTCACTTTTATACCATGCCTGAATCACCTATTCCCTTCCTTCCTTCTTTCCTTCCTTCCTTCCTTCACTTTTATACCATGCCTGAATCACCTATTCCCTTCCTTCCTTCCTTCCTTCTTTCCTTCTTTCCTTCCTTCCTTCCTTCACTTTTATACCATGCCTGAATCACCTATTCCCTTCCTTCCTTCCCTCCCTCCCTCTTTCTTTTCTTTCTTCTTTCTTTCTCACTCGCTCTTCCTTTCCCCCCCTCTCTCTCCTCCACCTTCACTATTTTTATCAAGAAACTAACAAACATATCTAATACTCCTTCCTCCCTATTCTTGACACAACAACAGTGAGGTGGGCTGGGCTGCAAAAGAGAAGGACTTGTCTGAAAGTTATTCAGCCGGCTTTCAGGCTTAAGCCGGGACTAGAACTCCCAGTCTCCTGGCGATTGGCCCAAAGTCACCCAGTTGGCTTTCGGGCCTAAGGCAGGACTAGAACTCACTGTCTCACACCAGCGATGAATCTAAATATACATGAAAATGAATGTAAAGCAGTGGCAGTCAGCTGAGCGGGCAACTCAGCTGTGTGGGTGGTGGCACAGCTGCCCTTAGTTGGGGTGGGGCACCCTGCCCTATGTTGCGAGAGGCGGCTCTCTCCATGTGGAAGCCTGGCAGGATTAAAGATCCTTTGGGTGTGGCAGGATGGGCCGGGGGCGAGTGTGGGGCAGGAGAAAAACCAGAAGGGCCATTGAGCCCCCAAAGAGTTGGGTGGGATAAGAGGGGTTTCCAGATGCCACGTTATTGCTCTAACCCCCCACCTCTGCTTCTGTTTCCTGCCAATTACTCTGCCTCCCTGCCCCCCATCATGGATCCCTCGCTGCTCCTCCGTAACCCAGAAGGCACCACCTTGCCTTTCCTGATCCCCATCATCCTCCCGGATTTCAAGACGAACCACACGGCTAAACCAGCCCAAGGTGAGCCCTGTTTTTTTCTTACTAATGTTATTTACTAAATTTACATGCTGCTCGGGTCACTCTAAAAAGCAACTCTGGACAGCTGACCATTAAATAGCAATAGCAGTTAGACTTATATACCGCTTCATAGGGCTTTCGGCCCTCTCTAAGCGGTTTACAGAGTCAGCATATTGCCCCCAACAACAATCCGGGTCCTCATTTTACCCACCTCGGAAGGATGGAAGGCTGAGTCAACCCTGAGCCGGTGAGATTTGAACAGCCGAACTGCAGAACTGCAGTCAGCTGAAGTAGCCTGCAGTGCTGCATTTAACCACTGCGCCACCTCGGCTCTTAAATTAAAGTTATACAAGTTATTTCTGCCCAGTGCCAGATCTGTCCAGAGTCCGGATTTAGGAATTGACTCCTATTTAATGA
Source organism: Thamnophis elegans (assembly GCF_009769535.1). Lineage (NCBI taxonomy): Eukaryota > Metazoa > Chordata > Lepidosauria > Squamata > Natricidae > Thamnophis > Thamnophis elegans. Next base: position 2,222,073 of record NC_045552.1, read on the forward strand.
CGGTGGCAGTGTCCCGGAGCGTCACATGATTCCCCCTTTGCAACCTTAACAGTTAACAACTGTCTTGCTTAGCAACGAAAAATTTGGGGTCAGTTGTGGTCGTAAGCCGAGGACTATCTGAACCATCCCGTTCAAGTGGTTCTCCAGTCTATTTTGGGATAATCATTTTAGCATTTGATAAGAAAAATCCGCTTCATCCTCCTTGTAGTTGACTCCACCTGGAAGGTGGGGTCAAACGTCCCATCGGTTTAGAATTGTTGCGTTCCCGCAAGAGAAAGAAGCCCAGCCCCCCCCATGAATTCTGTTGATTCTTATCTGGGACCACTTAGTAGATCAGATTCTTGCGTAGAGTTAGAACGTGAACTCAACTCTTGGTTTCTCTTGCGCTCGGCGCTCTGTCCGTGCAGAATACCCGCCGTCGTGCGAACAGGAACGGCGGGAAGCCATCCACGAGGCCCGCCAGCACCAACAGGAGGGCACCTTCATCCCGGAGTGCGAAGGCGATGGCACCTACAAGGAGGTGCAGTGTCACCAAGCCACGGGCTACTGCTGGTGCGTTCGAGTGGTCAGCGGCCGCCCCATCCCAGGGACTTCTACCCGGTCAGTGCCATACCTGTCTTTGAAACTGAGTGAGCCCCTTTCTTCTCCCCTGTGTTCAGTGACACCCCCTAATTTGGGGGTCTCCAAACTTAGCAACTTGGTGGACTTTTAACTCCCAGAATTCCTCAGCCGGCCTAGCTGAGAGTTGAAGTCCACCAGCCAGAAAGTTGCCAAGATCCAAGACTCCTCCATTAAACCCCCTGTCTGCAACTCCCAGCATTCCTATCGACAACTGAGGAATTCTGGGAATGGCAGTCCCAACACAGGCTGGGAGAGGTTGTCGGGAGCAGAGTGTACAGAAGACAGGAAAATTTGGGAGAGACCCAAATCTGGACTGCCATTTTTTTTTTCAGTTCCTAACATCCCCCTAAAAAAAGGGGGCTCCCCTAGGAAAGACGGAGAGGTTTACTGCCCCCAAACAGCCTTCTGTTAATTTCTCCCCGTCCTTTTTCCAGAAACTTTCCCCCGGACTGCGAAGCTGATACAGCAACCAAGAGCACGGAAATCAGGTCCTTGTTCCGAGATCGGATCCTGCCAGGTACGTCCGAGCTGTTTCCTTAAGCTCAAAAACGGTAAGAAGGAGACGCCTTTGTTTTCAACAAGGATACGTTTATTTTCCGTCAGAAAGGTTCCTTTTCTTTTTTTTTAATCTTCCCAAACAGGCTGTCCCGGGTCCAAGAAAACCCAATTCCTTACCCAGCTGATCAAGGCGTTGAGTTCCCACATGCTGCAGTCAAGGCTGATGACCATTCCGTACCGCAGGTAAGTTCGGCTCGCCCGTCGCGAAAAAGGAAGCGTGCCTTCGGTCGCTGAACCGCAGAATCAAAATTATTGTGCAGCATTTCTCAACTTTACGGTCTCTGGATTTCAACTTCCACGGTTCCCCAGCTGGCCCTTCGAACTGGAAGATGGGTGGGCTTCAACGTGGTGGCTGGGGGATTCTGGGAGTTGAAGTCCACACCCCTTAAAGCTGCCAAGATCGAGAAAACATGGAGTTAGAGTGAAGGTGAAGTGGGCGAAGGGAGGGCCGTACGCCAAACTCAAGCTTTGGGACCTGGTTCATTTTAGAGATTTTGGTAAGAGCGTGTCTCCAGTTGGCATATAGGAACCCTGTAGATACCGTAGATAAATTATATTGTCTGGAGGATCCTGGAGACCCAGACACACACAGCTAGGCAGAGTTGGGGGAGAGAGGAAGGTAGGGGAAGGAAAGGGGGAAGGGGGAGGAAGAAATGGAGTGAGGTAAAAGGGAAAAGGAGGGAGAGAGAGGGAAGAGAAGAGAGACAGAGAGTGAAGGAGGGAGAGAGTAAAAGGGAGGAAGAGGGAGAGGAAGAGAAAAAAACAGAGGGAGGGAAGGGAAGGAGGGGGAAGAGAGGGAGAGAGAGAAAGAGGGAGAGGAAGAGAGAAAGGCAGAGAGAGAGAGAGGAAAGGGAAGAGAGGAAGGGAGGGAGAGGGAAGGATGGAAAGGGGGAGAAAAGAGAGAGGAAGAGAAAAAGACAGAGGAAGGGAGGGAAGGGAAGGGGAGGGAAGAGAGGGAGAGAGAGAAAGAGAGGGAGAGGAAGAGAGAAAGGCAGAGAGAGAGAGGAAAGGGAAGAGAGGGAGGGAGGGAGAGGGAAAGATGGAAAGGGGGAGAAAAGAGAGGGAGAGGAAGAGAAAAAAAACAGAGGGAGGGAGGGAAGGGAAGGAGGGGGAAGAGAGGGAGAGAGAGAAAGAGAGGGAGAGGAAGAGAGAAAGGCAGAGAGAGAGAGGAAAGGGAAGAGAGGGAGGGAGGGAGAGGGAAAGATGGAAAGGGGGAGAAAAGAGGGAGAGGAAGAGAAAAAAAACAGAGGGAGGGAGGGAAGGGAAGGAGGGGGAAGAGAGGGAGAGAGAGAAAGAGGGAGAGGAAGAGAGAAAGGCAGAGAGAGAGAGAGGAAAGGGAAGAGAGGGAGGGAGGGAGAGGGAAAGATGGAAAGGGGGAGAAAAGAGAGGGAGAGGAAGAGAAAAAGACAGAGGGAGGGAAGGGAAGGGGAGGGAAGAGAGGGAGAGAGAGAAAGAGAGGGAGAGGAAGAGAGAAAGGCAGAGAGAGGGGGGAAGGGAAGAGAGGGAGAGAGAGAAAGAGGGAGAGGAAGAGAGAAAGGCAGAGAGAGAGAGAGGAAAGGGAAGAGAGGAAGGGAGGGAGAGGGAAGGATGGAAAGGGGGAGAAAAGAGAGAGGAAGAGAAAAAGACAGAAGGAGGGAGGGAAGGGAAAGGGAGGGAAGAGAGGGAGAGAGAGAGGGAGAGAAAGAGAGAAAGGCAGAGAGAGAGAGGAAAGGGAAGAGAGGGAGGGAGGGAGAGGGAAGGATGGAAAGGGGGAGAAAAGAGAGGGAGAGGAAGAGAGAAAGACAGAGGGAGGGAGGGAAGGGGAGGGAAGAGAGGGAGAGAGAGAAAGAGAGGGAGAGGAAGAGAGAAAGGCAGAGAGAGAGAGGAAAGGGAAGAGAGGAAGGGAGGGAGAGGGAAGGATGGAAAGAGGGGGAGGAAAGAGAGGGAGAGAGAGAGAAAAAAAGACAGGGAGAGAGGGAAGGGAAGAGAGAGAGAGGCAGAGAGAGAGAAAGCTTCAGGGCCATGAGCTGGGAGGCCATGGGTTCAAGTTCGGCCTTAACCATGAAAACTGGCTGGATAACTTTGGGCCAATCACCAAGAGACGGTGAATTCTAGTCCCGCCTTAGGCATGAAAGCCGTCTGGGTGATTTGGGGCCAATCACCAGGAGGTGATGAGTTCTAGTCCCGCCTGGGGGGTTTCGGGGCGAGTTGCTCCCCCTCACGCCAACCTACCTCCCAGGGTTGTTGTTGGGAGCGTTACCGCTGCCGTCTTGACTTGTACCCACAATTAGACCACATTAAAAAAAAAAAAAAAACGGGCTACGCTCTCGGCAGGTTTCCGGATTCCTTGGCGGCCCCCAGCCTGGAGGACCGGGCCGTGCGCTGGCAGTTCACCCACCTGGACCGCGACTTCAGCAACGGCGTGAGCGAGAGGGAGCTGCGCCCCTTCAAGCTGTACATGAAGCAAAACGCCCGGCCCAAACGTTGCGTCCGGAAGTTCCTGGATTACTGCGATCTTAGCGGCAACAGGTTGATCTCGCTGCCCGAATTCAGAGGCTGTTTGGGGCTCAGCTAACCCTCCGGTGGGTATTTTGGGGCCAAATGCTGGCTGGGGAATTCTGGGAGTTGAAGTCCGGACATCTTCAAGTTGCCAAGGTTGAGAAACACTGGGTTATAGTGTTGAGTTCAGTGCAAGGGCCAGTTGCAAATCACCCTTTTTCTGGTGCTGTTAAGCATATAATGGTCATTAAGCGAATTACCGCCTGTACTGAGGCATACTCCAACCTTGCGTTTCATTAATATTTTTCTCCTTTCTATTCAAAGGTTTTTTCCACCCCCCACCAAAAAAGTGGCCTGCAATCTCTGTATCTCCAAGTTCCTGCCTTCGGTTGCTGATTAAACCTTTTAAACTTTAAAAAGGTGGACTGGATTTCCTGCCAAGAATTACGAGGATGTTTCTGGGGAAGGATGAGCGGAATCGGTGACAGCAAAGCCCAGCCACTCGCTTTTTTCTTCCTGGGGTTTTTTTTGCCCTCCTTTCGCTTTAAAAATGTAGATTAAAAAAAGGCCTGCGGGTAATCTGTGGCCTCCCTAGGTTTTGTTAATAATGGTGATATTTTAACCCTCGCTTTGTTTTTACGGGGTCCTTGGAAAGGGAAAAAATCTGACCGAGGATGGCTTTTTTTCCTGAGCGTTTTTTAAAAAGGTGTATGTTTTTTTAAAATAAAAAATAAAAGCGTGATTCGCCTTCTAAGTCCCCGGTGCTGGGGAAAAAAGTAAGTCGAATTTTAGAACCAACTTATCTGCGCGGGCTCTTTGAATCAATAAATTATATATACGAGGAAGGATTTGATGCTCTCTTTTTTTCCCCCCCAATGATTTCTGGTTTCCTTAATGGTTTTATTCTGCCTTCCACCATGTGGGCTCTGTAGTCCGTCTCACGAGAGAGGCAGTCCTCGATTTACGACCACAAGGGAGCCCAAGCTGCAAAAGAGGGTGAATTGCAAATCAATTCCGTTCTTGTTAAGAAGCAAAATGAGTTATTAACCCAATTTGCAGACCATTCAGGAATCTTTTCTTCAATCCACTGGAGGTGGAACAGTTAGTTGCCCGGATTCCCAGTCTTCTGGAGTGGCCCGCCCTCTGCTGGCGGATCTGCGCATTTCAGCGCGGTGAATGGTTTTTTTTCCCCCCACGTGAATTATTTTATTTTATTTATTTAGCGCGGTGGTTCCCAAACTTGGCAACTTTAAGACTTGTGGACTTCAACTCCCAGAATTCTCCAGCCAGCAAAGCTCAAGTCCACAAGTCTTAAAGTTGCCAAGTTTGGGAACCACTGATTTAGCGTATAGAGCAGTGGTCTCCAATCTTGGCCACTTTAAGACCTGTGGACTTCAACTCCCAGAGTTCCTCAGCCAGCTTTGCTGGCTGAGGAACTCTGGGAGTTGAAGTCCACAGGTCTTAAAGTTGCCAAAGTTGGAAACCACTGCTCTAGAGTACACGGATAACAGCAAGAAACGTATAAAAGCAGCGCGTAATAATACTAGGGTACACGCGTGATGGAAATATGTAGTCAGTTTGCTCGTCTTGCTGGAAAAGCGACTCGATTGCGGGTTTTTTTCTCTCGTTTGCGCAACGTTTGCAAATCTTCCAGTTCAGACAAAGTTTACAGACTTTGCAATCCGAGCTTCCTGGGTTCCCAAGCCAGTTTTTTTTCTTCTTTTTTTTTGCTGCCTCGAACACTGCAACGCAAACCGGCCGCTTCACAGGTAACACACGCACGCGCGCGCGATCCCGTCGTACAGCGGACCCAGCCCGCAACCGGCCCAGAAAGGAGGTAGTGTAAAACGTGAGAACTGAAAGACACGGGAAAGTCCCGAGTAGGGAACGAGAGTTGGGCAATGCCGAGATCTGGATGCGCCCATCCATCAAATTTCGGCTGTTTTGAAAATAGGCACAGCTGCTTTTGAACTGGCAGCCTCCCCCCCCACCCCGCAATAAACAATAGAGAAACAAATAAAAGAAACTTGTATTGTTCGTTTAGCGTTTGTTTAGCGTTTAACTCGCTCAGAAATTATTAATTTTTTAAAAAAAGTTTGGCCCCTGGATTCCAAGGGCGGACCGAGCCCCCTCCCCAGTGGGTCGCCAGCTGCGATCTGCTCTGGGCTTTTCCTTAGTTTAGTTTAGTTTAGTTTAGTTTAGTTTAGTTTAGTTTAGTTTAGTTTAGTTTAGTTTAGTTTAGTTTAGTTTAGTTTAGTTTAGTTTAGTTTAGTTTAGTTTAGTTTAGTTCAGTTCAGTTCAGTTCAGTTCAGTTCAGTTCAGTTTTATTGATCTTGTATGCCGCCCACTCCCGAAGGACTCAGGGCGGCTTACAATAAAACAAGGGAGGGGGGTAATACACAAAACAACATATTAAAATATACAACAGTCACAATTTCCGAGGGGCTGGATATTTCGAAAGCCCCCCCCCCCCCCCCGGCCTGCTGGAGCAGCCAGGACTTAACGGCTGTGCGGAAGGCCGGGAGGGGAGTGAGGGTCCGGATCTCCACGGGGAGATCATTCCAGAGGGCCGGAGCTGCAACAGAGAAGGCTCTCCCCCGGGGAGTCGCCAGCCGACACTGGCTGGCAGATGGGATCCGGAGGAGACCTAACCTGTGTGATCTAATCGGTCTATGGGAGGTGATCGGCAGGAGGCGGTCTCTCAGGTACCCAGGTTCCTTCATTTGATCCCCCCCCCCCCACAAGGGTACCAATCCTTCCATTTCCCCACCATCCAGTCAGAGCAGAAGAGGCTTCTTGGATGAGAAGCGAAACGTCTTCAAAAGAAAAGGAAAAAAAACAACAAGAAAGTCCAGTTGAACGAAAAAAAGAAAGCATTTTGGGGACCCCCCCAGTTTTCTCCATCTGGAATGCGAAGCAGGACGAGGAAGGAGACCCGGGAGTGGGGAGGGGTGTCGTTTTAAGCCAGAGGTCTTCAAACTTGGCAACTTGAAGACTTTGTGGACTTCAACTCCCAGAATTCTCCGGCCAGCAGAGCTGAAGCCACAAGTCTTCAAGTTGCCAAGTTTGAAGCCCCCCATTTTTAAGAAATCCTTTCAGTTGCCTTCGTCTTGAACCGACTCTGCATCTCTTCCTTCGCCGGATCAGCTCTCCATCTCCTTTCCGCTCCATCGTCCTACCTTGTCGGGCTGTTGTTCCCCCAGCAAAGCAGCCTCGTCTCCGCAGCGCTTTCTCGTCCAAATGTGTGAAAGGGTAGCTCCGCCCGGGTGAGAAGGAAGGAAGGAAGGAAGGAAGGAAGGAAGGAAGGAAGGAAGGAAGGAAGGAAGGAAGGAAGGAAGGAAGGAAGGAAGGAAGGAAGGGAATAGGTGATTCAGGCATGGTATAAAAGTCAAGGAAGGAAGGAAGGAAGGAAGGAAGGAAGGAAGGAAGGAAGGAAGGAAGGAAGGAAGGGAATAGGTGATTCAGGCATGGTATAAAAGTCAAGGAAGGAAGGAAGGAAGGAAGGAAGGAAGGAAGGAAGGAAGGAAGGAAGAGAATAGGTGATTCAGGCATGGTATAAAAGTGAAGGAAGGAAGGAAGGAAGGAAAGAAAGAAGGAAGGAAGGAAGGAAGGAAGGAAGGAAGGAAGGGAATAGGTGATTCAGGCATGGTATAAAAGTGAAGGAAGGAAGGAAGGAAGGAAGGGGAGAAGAAGGGTACCTCCTCCCACCCCTCCTCTTCCATCCTCCTCCTCCTCCTCCTCCAAGGCGCTAGCCCTTTAAGAGGAGGCGAGCATGCGCGCTGACGCCAGCCGTTGAATGAGGCGGGGGGGGGGGGAGGCTCCCTTGCTGCGTCCGCGCCCTTTCCTATTCCGGGACCCACGAGCTGCCAGCGCCCGCCGATCCCACGCGCCCAGGGACGAGTTCGCAGCCTCCACCCGCCTGGGAAGTGGTGCTAAGCGGCGGCGGGCTGCGCCGGACCTCCCCGGGACCGGGTTGGGAAGGGCGAGCGGGCGAGCGGCGGAGGGGAAGCCGCGGATGACTTGGCAGCCGGCGGAAGGGGCAGCAGCAGCGGCGGCGCCCAGCGGGGGGTTCCGCGTGGAACGTTGAGGGCCGCTTCCCTTTGTGACGCCGCCGCGGAAAGTTTCCCAACGTTCCAAAGGCGCCTTTGATCTCCCCGGCAGAAAGTCAGCCGGCTTGGGACCCCCGCCCTCGGCTCCTCCGTCGGGGGGCGCCCCCGCCTCCTCCTCCTCCTTTCCTCCCAGGTGAGTGGGGGGCCTGGGGGGCGTGCTGAGTGTCTTTGCCTGCTGGGGGGGGACCCTGGGAAGAGAGAGGGGTCCTTTTAAGGCGTGCCCCCCCTTGCTTCTCTACACCATGGGTCCTTTTGCCTGATCTCCCCCCCCCCACACCACCTCTTTTCGTCCGCCCGGGGGGCGCCGCCCTTGAAACCTTACAGGTTTGTGCTCTGAAGGCAAGACGCGTGTCAGCCGGGTCGTGCGAACGCAGCTTGGTTGGCGGGGCGCGGCCGGCAATGTACAGGAAGGGGGGGGGGAGAGAGAGAGGAGGATAAGGGGGAGAGGGAGGGTGGGGGGCAGTTGGGGAGAGAGGGAAGGGGAAAGGAAAGGAGAGAGGGATGGGGGCAGAAGGAGGGAAGGGGGCGGAGGAGGGGGAAGAGAGGAAGGGAAGAGAGAGAGGAGGATGAGAGGGAGGGAGGGGAGAGAGGGGTGGGGGGACAGTTGGAGAGAGAGGGAAGGGGAGAGAAAAAGGAGAGAGAGAGGCGGATAAGGGGGAGAGGGAGGGTGGGGGGGCAGTTGGAGAGAGAGGGAAGGGGAGAGAAAAAGGAGAGAGAGAGGAGGATAAGGGGGAGAGGGAGGGTGGGGGCAGTTGGAGAGAGAGGGAAGGGGAAAGAAAAGGAGAGAGGGATGGGGGCAGAAGGAGGGAAGGGGGCAGAGGAGGGGGAAGAGAGGAAGGGAAGAGAGAGAGGATGAGAGGGAGGGAGGGGAGAGAGGGGTGGGGGGACAGTTGGAGAGAGAGGGAAGGGGAGAGAAAAAGGAGAGAGGGGCGGCAAGGAGGGAGGGGGAAGAGAGGAGGATAAGGGGGAGAGGGAGGGTGGGGGCAGTTGGAGAGAGAGGGAAGGGGAAAGAAAAGGAGAGGGATGGGGGCAGAAGGAGGGAAGGGGGCAGAGGAGGGGGAAGAGAGAGAGGAGGATGAGAGGGAGGGAGGGAGGGGAGAGAGGGGTGGGGGGACAGTTGGAGAGAGAAGGAAGGGGAGAGAAAAAGGAGAGAGGGAGGGGGAGAGGGGGAGAGCCAGCCCACCACTTTTCTCCTTGCAGACCCCTCCCCATCCCGAGTTCAACCGAGAGGGCGCCTCTGCGGGGATCCTCCCCCCCCACATCCCCAAAAGCAGGGCGGGGGGGGGGAACGTGTGAAGCCTCTTGGAAAAAGTTGGAGGTCAAAGCCAGGACGGGGGGGGGGGCGAGCGAGATGGCAAAGCGGGTCCCTCGCTCCGCCCTCGGCTGAGAAGACGCGTCCGCAGCCTCTCCGGGGGGGTGGGCAAACTTGGGGAGGGGAAGATCTAACCACCCACCCCACCCACCCACCCACCCACTCCGGGCACCGCCTTCCCGAGTGGAGGGTTGGGTGGGATCTCGGATTTGAATTAAAACTGCCGTTCCGGTCGGCGCTGGCAGGCAGGCAGGCGGGCGAGGGCTGAAGCGGCAGACACGTGTTCGGATCCGGAAGCGCGGTGCGTCCTTGTCCCGCGCGTGGAAAGTGTGTGTGTGTGTGTGTGTGTCGGGGAGGGGAGGGGGCGGGGGGGGAGAGATTTGCGGTCTGTGGGGCGGAGGAGCCCCCGAACTTCCTCTCCCAGGACTTCCTTTCCTTTCTTGGAAACAATGTTGCAGTTTCTTCTTCTTTTGCTTGTTTTTTCCTTCCCCCTATTCTTTTTTTTTGGGGGGGGAGTTCGTTTCGGGGCGGTCTGGAGGGGTGGGGGGAGTTTTTCTCGGGTTGTGTGTTGCAAAAATCTCTTTTTTTTTCCTGGAGCAAAATATTTTTTCCCTCTCCCCCCCCCCCCCCTTTGGAAGTGCAGTTAAGAAACTTCCTCCAAAGCCTCTCTGGGCCTTTCTTTTTTTGTGGTGGGGGGGCATAAATCAGGGCTCCTGTCTAGGGTCATTTCCCTCTGGCTCAAGGACAGGCTGGCAGTGGCCCTTTTCAAGCCCAGGACTGAGATTTCCTTGGGGGGGGGCAGTCAGAACGCCCTTTGGTCTCTTCCCCCCCCCCATTTGAAAAGTCTGTCCAGCTCTCTCCTTCAGCCTGGAGCTGGGCCAGCCAAAAGCCGTGTGTGTGTGTGTGTGTGTGTGTGTGTGTGTGTGTGTGTGTGTGTGTGTGTGTGAGAGAGAGAGAGAGAGAGAAAGAAAGAAAGAAAGAAAGAAAGAAAGAAAGAAAGAAAGAAGGGAGGTTTTTTTTCTTTTTTTCCTAAAACAACCCAAAAGGAAAAAGTTTGCAGGCCTCCCCTGGGAGCCCACCTACTTCCTCCCTGCCCAGCTGCCCAAGAAAATAGGAGGAGAAACCTGGCCAGGTGTTGAGACTACCTGGACGGAAGGCTGCTATTTGGGGAAGGTGGAGAAAGTTGGCAAGGCTTTTTAAAAGTTGGGTGTTTCCTCTTGAAAATGGTCGGGTGCTCTGATTTTTTTTGGTTTCCCTTCTCTTTTCTTCCTCCCCAGCTTCAGAAAGGTGAAGAAAGACTGTGTGTGTGTGTGTGTGTGTGTGTGTGTGTGTAAGAGAGAGAGAGAGAGAGAGAGAATGTGTGATGAAAGAGACTGGCCCTCCATTTAGATAGCCCTCCCTCCCTTCTTTTCCTCCTTCCCGTTCTTTCTCCCCTCTTTCTCTTTCCCTCCTTCCTCTTCTCCTTTTCCCTTCCGTCCCCTTCTTCCTCCTTCCTCTCCTCCCTCCCTGTCCCTTTCCCTTCCTTGTTCCTTCCCTCCCTCCCTCCTTCCTTCCCTCCCTATTCACTTCTTTTCACTCCCTCCCTCCCTCTGTTGTCTGTCCTTCCTTCCTTCCTTCCTTCTTTATTCCTTTCCTTCTTTTCCCTCCCTCCCTTTTTTCAGTCTTTTAAACCTGGGGGCTGAGATAGCAATTGGGGAGGGGGGGAGGTCCTTTTCCCTTTCCTTGTTCCTTCCCTCCCTCCCTCCTTCCTTCCCTCCCTATTCACTTCTTTTCACTCCCTCCCTCCGTTGTCTGTCCTTCCTTCCTTCCTTCCTTCCTTCTCTATTCCTTTCCTTCTTTTCCCTCCCTCCCTCTTTTCAGTCTTTTAAACCTGGGGACTGAGATAGCAATTGGGAGGGGGGGAGGTCTGATGAACAGAAAGGAGGGTGACTTGGGGAGTTTTGGAACCTGTGAAACTGGGTGGGTGAGGAGGAGGAGGAGGAGGTGTGTGGGGGGGAGGTGGGACACTCCCCATGGGAAAATGAGGGTGTTGGAAGGATGGCGGCAGCTTCACCAATGAGCTGAAATGAGCTTCCAGGTGGAAATGAGGGGCTGGGAATCTCCTTTCACCTCTTTGCTCTCCCTATGGCAAGTGTTTCTCAACCTTGGCGACTTGAAGATGTCCGGACTTCAACTCCCAGAATTCCCCAGCCAGCATTCGCATTTCTCAACCTTGGCCACTTGAAGATGTCTGGACTTCAACTCCCAGAATTCCCCAGCCAGCGAATGCTGGCTGGGGAATTCTGGGAGTTGAAGTCCAGACATCTTCAAGTGGCCAAGGTTGAGAAACACTGCTCTATGGATTTGGGCCTTAGCCGACAGGTGATCGGGAATTGGGCCAGGAAGGTCATTGAGTCTCATTGGTGGTTCTTCTACCTGGGGCTGAAAAACAGGAAAGCGGGGGGCAGGTTTAGCCAAGACGTCTTGGGAGAACTTCCAAAGGAGTGCCGGCCCAATGGTCCCGCCGAGTAGGGCTCACGGTTAATAGGAAGGCCATTCTCGCTGAGATCTAGTAGGATGAAGAGGCAGGTTTTATTTATTTTTTTTGGCTCACCTGTAGAACAAGGCTGGTCTTCCCCTCCCCCCCTTTCTCCAACCTCTTTGCAAGGTGACTAACACTGCAGACTCTGGAAGTGAGCTGGGCTGTTATTGTGGTTTTGCTTCTAAGAATGTGACCTTGGTGTGTGTGTATGTGTGTCCGTGTCCGTCCGTGTGTCCCCTGCACCTAACTTCCTGCCTGTGTAACTTTCTCTCCGCACTTGAGAATGGGAGGCCGGTGAACTTGGTTGGGACAGGCGAAAGAAGGAGAAAAACGTGGGCGCCAGGGAGGAGTGTACAGGCAGTCCTCGACTTACGACGGTCCGTTTAGCGGCCGTGCAAAGTTGCAACGCCGCTGGGGGGGGAAAAGGGACGCTGCCTGTTTTTCACGCGTACGATCTTTGGGGCGTCCCCCGTGATCAAAATTCAGGCGCTGGGCCAACGGGTTCATACTTAACGACCGTTGCAGCGTCCCGTGATCCCCTTTTGCGACCGCCTGTCGGGCAAAGTCACTGGGGAAACCAGACCCGCTCCGCAACCCGGTTTACTAACTTAAAAATCCTGGCCGCTGACTCCTCTTTACGACCGTTCGCTGTGTCCCAAGATCACGTGATTTCCCCCGTTAACGATCTTGTCCCCGGAGGGTTGGGAAGCCAGATTCACTCAGCGACCGGGGTTACTAGCTAATCAGCTGCAGGGATTCACTTAACGGCCGTGTCCAGGAAAGCCGTAAAACGGGGGACAAAACTCACTTAACCTATGCCTCGCTTCGCAAAGGTACATTCTGGGCTCCGCGCCGGTCGTAAGTGGAGGACTTCCCTGCAAAAGTAACTTTGCAAGGTTTGTGCCGGGAGAGCGGGAGATAATTCTGCCTTTCCAAATTCCGCGTCCCGCCCTTTGACTCACAGGAGGAGAACTAATTGCGGAACATGACTAATTGCAATGCAAATACTCAGGTGTCGCCAAGTTTTTCCGTCCCTGGGAAAAAACTGGTTTGCAGACTTTTGGGGAAAAGGGGGTTGAAAAACCCAGAGAGGCGGGATGGGCTGTTCCTTTCCCTGCCTGCAGAAGGAAATCTCCACCTTCCTTTTTAAAAGCCGGAGGGAATAGGCAGTCCTCGGCTTAACGACCGCAATTGAGCCCAGGGTTTACGTTGCTAAGCGAGACATCTGTGAAGTGAGCGCATTTTTTCCCCCGCCACGTTTCTTAAGTCAGTGTTTCTCAACCTTGGCGACTTTAAGTCCCGTGGACTTCAACTCCCAGAATTCCCCAGCCAGCTGTGATTCTGGGAGTTGAAATCCACGGGACTTAAAGTCGCCAAGGTTGAGAAACACTTAAGTAGTTTGGTTTATGGACCGGCCCGTGGGTTCCCGTCACAAGCCCAGAACCAAAAATCCTATCAGAACCATTTAAAATCCAACCGGAAGAAAATGCAATAATTTCAATATAAATATAAATCAAAGGAGATAAAATTGAAACGGTCACAGGTCCCCTTTTTCAATGGTCTTCTAACCTCGGTCACTAAGCGAACCGTTATGAGTCAAGGACTACCTGCGAACACCGTCGTTAAGCGAATCCGGTTTCCCTTACTAGATCTCACTCGTCAGAAGGTCGCAAAAAGAGATCACGTGACTCCGGGACACTGCAGGCGTCGTAAGGGCGAGTCAGTTGCCAAGGGCATGAATATTGATCACCCGGCTATGGGGATAATGCATCGGTTGTAAGTGCGAAAAACAGTCCAACGTCACTATTTTTCAGTGTCGTAACTCTGAAATGGTCGTTAATTGAACTGTTGTAAGTTGAGGACTAGCTTTGTTTCTTTTTTCGGACCCTGGAGGAGGGTATGTATTTATTGTGGTCGTGCTTTGCTGGCTGATCGTTTGAGGGATGAAGAGTGGGAAATACAGCTAGTCCTTGACTTACGACCACTTGTGTAGTGATCAAAGTTGTGGCACCACTGGAAAAAGTGACTTATGGCTGTTTTTCATACTTAACGACTGTTTCGGCAGCCCTGCGGTCAGACGATCAAAACCAGCTTGGCTGGTTCATATTTATGACCATTGCTGTGTCCTGGGGTTGCGCGATATTCTTTTTGTGACCTTCTAAACAAGCACACTCCACGAGGAAACCCCGGTGGCCTTCCCAACCGGTCTTACTAGCTGAACAACGGCGGCGATTCGCTTAACGGCAGGGGCGAGAAAGGTTGTAAAATGGGGCAAAACCCAATGTCTTGCTTAGCGACGGAAATTTGGGGGTTCATTGAGGCCATAAGTTGAGGGCTACCTGTATTCATTTTAGAAGTAAAATGAAGTTGGTTTAAATCCTCCAATCCCTTCTCTTTTGAGTTTGGGAGGGATGAGTTCCGAATTGTGGAGCCACGAGTATAAAAAGAATCTGATCATAATATAATATAATATAATATAATATAATATAATATAATATAATATAATATAATATAATATAATATAATATAATATAATATAATATAATATAATATAATATAATATAATATAATAAGCCATGCCAGCTGTATGGAGCCTTGGCATCTCCCTGAATGTTATGGGCATTCATTCATTCATTCATTCATTCATTCATTCATTCATTCATTAATTCCTGGTATGCTGCCTTCCCTTTAGCATCATTGGCAGAATAACAAGAGAGTTGGAAGGGACCTTTAAAGGACTTCTAGTCCAACCCCCTGCTCAAGCAGAGCTGTCACTTCCGACCAACGGTGGTCCAACCTCTTCTTAAATAATCTGGCCGAAGGAGGGTTGGCAGGAAGAACCAACTTTTCCAGTCCACAGGAAGGGAACTCCTCCCTTCTTGCCTGGAAAAAAATTAAAAGAAATATTCTGCTCAACCATGCCTTGCTCAGTTTTACTTGGGAACTCTCACCTGCTGTGGCTCTGCGCAGGTGAGGACAGGGAAGTGACCAGGTAAGGGGCAGGGAAGATTTGGCTGGGGGGGGGGGAGAGAGAGGATTTTGTTAACAGAGTTGGGAGGGACCTTAGAGATCTTCTAGCCCAACCCCCTGCTCAAGCAGGAAACCCTACTAAGGGGTCTCCAACCTTGGCCACTTTAAGAGTTGTGGACTTCAATTCCCAGAATTCTGGGAGTTGAAGTCCACAACTCTTAAAGTGGCCAAGCTTGGCTGAGGGATTCTGGGAGTTGAAGTCCACAACTCTTAAAGTGGCCAAGCTTGGCTGAGGAATTCTGGGAGTTGAAGTCCACAACTCTTAAAGTGGCCAAGCTTGGCTGAGGAATTCTGGGAGTTGAAGTCCAGGAGTCTTAAAGTGGCCAAGGTTGGCTGAGGGATTCTGGGAGTTGAAGTCCAGGAGTCTTAAAGTGGCCAAGGTTGGAGACCACTGCCCTAGACCATTTCAGACAAATGGCTGTCCAATTTCTTAAAATCCTCCAGCATTGGAGCACCCGCAACATCTGGTGGCAAGTTGTTCCACTGGCTAACGGTTCTACCTTGGCTAAGGAGGACCCTGGAGAACATCAAGGCCTTAGCAACACGGCCAGGAGAAATTGTAAATTTGGTGTGCTTCTGCTGCCTTTACAACAGGTGTTTACAATCATCTTTCTCTCTCTCTCCTCTTCCTCCCCTTCCCCTCCAGCCTTGTATGGACTGTGTAGTTCTCCTTGCCTGCCGCCATGGGGAAGATGCTATCCAAGATCTTTGGTAACAAGGAGATGCGGATTTTGATGCTGGGCCTGGATGCCGCCGGCAAGACCACCATCCTCTACAAGCTGAAGCTGGGCCAGCCCGTCACCACCATCCCCACCGTGGGTTTCAACGTGGAGACGGTGACCTACAAGAACGTCAAGTTCAACGTTTGGGACGTGGGGGGTCAGGACAAGATCCGTCCCCTCTGGAGACACTACTACACCGGTACCCAAGGGTTGATCTTTGTGGTGGACTGCGCCGACCGGGATCGGATCGACGAAGGCCGGCAGGAGCTCCACCGCATCATCAACGACCGCGAGATGCGGGACGCCATCATCCTGGTCTTCGCCAACAAGCAGGACCTCCCGGACGCCATGAAACCTCACGAGATCCAGGAGAAACTCGGGCTCACGCGCATTAGGGACAGGAATTGGTACGTCCAGCCGTCGTGCGCGACGTCGGGAGAAGGACTCTATGAAGGCTTAATGTGGCTGACGTCTAACTACAAGTCGTAATTCTGGAGCCGGAGAGCTAACCCGAGAACAGGCGCGCGCAAACCTCCTCCCTAACCGACGAGTTCTTCAAACCTTCCTTCTATTCCGGCTGTTCCCCTCCATCTCTTCAACTCTTCCCCACAACTCCTGGCAGAGGCCCTCACCATTCCAAGGTGGAGGCCTTGGAAGATCTGGTTGCTTCTCTCTCCCTCCCTCCCTCCCTCGATTTCTGTGGATGGAACAGGGGAGGGGAGGGGGGGTCCTTTGGCCCCCACCCCATTGATCCATCGCTACCTACCTGCACCCCTTTGGAACGTTCCTCCCCCCCCCCCCCCCCCAGCCCTCCGAACTCGGGTGTCTTCCGAATGAGTCGAATCCAAGCCAAAGTGGAGACCCTTCGTGAAGAGCGTTGGCTGAGACCAATTTCCAGGAGCTCTTGTGTTCACTCGGGGGTGGCCGTGTTCCCCCCCCTCCCCGCCCACCTTTTAAAGGTGGGGAAGCTTGGCACTTCTCAGGAACTTGAGTTTGCTCGCCGCGGCCTCTCGGAAGGCCGTCCTCCCGCTGGGGCACACCAGGCTGGCAGATTAGACCCGCCGAGAGCTTCAGGAGGTGCTGCGTTGGCTTTTGGCGGGGAGGGGAAGCCTCGGTGAGACGGTTGGCTTCCTCGGGTTGCCTCTTCCAGTGGGAACGCCCTGCCCTCTTGCCTTGTCTCGCCTGGCCTCCTTCCTGACCTGTTCCACCTGCTTGGGGGAAGACAAGGGCAAGCATGCCTAGCACCCGACCGAACCCGTTTTGCCCGCTGCCGGGAGGGAGTGGAGTGGAAGCCGCCATGCTTTTTTTGGCGACTGTCTCGTCCCCAGATTCCTGCCTACGGATTTTTGGAGATCTGTCCCTCCCCTCCCGTAAAGGTGGGGCGTTCGCAACTCCAGTGGGACCACAACGGGGGTGGTGGTCTGTCACATTCCTTGAGCGGCTCTTTCGCGAATGCAGACTCTGCTCCCATATCGGAGAGAACGGCCCCTGTTCTCCCAGTCCTCCTGCGATGGCCGTCTTCGGTTCTTAGGATGCCACCCTCTTTCCAGAGCTTGGCAGCACGATGGGGCTCAACCGGGTAAATTGGAACAAAGGCCCATCCTTGGGAATATACCTCTCTTTGCCCGCGGGGCATGTTGGGGGCTGCGTCTTGTTCACGCACCCACACCCAGGTGTGTGCGGGGCGTCATTTCTTGAGAACAAAATGTGCTTTAATGGTTCAGTTCCAAGCAGTGGGTATAAATCCTCTCTTTTTTAAAAAAAATAAAATAAAATAAATAATTGTACTGATATGATCCATTGTGGAGTGGGGAGGGGAGGGGCGCATAGATCCCATTCCCAGCACCTTAGATCAGTGTTTCTCAACCTTGGCCACTTGAAGATGTCTGGACTTCAACTCCCAGAATTCCCCAGCCAGCATTCGCTGGCTGGGGAATTTTGGGAGTTGAAGTCCGGACATCTTCAAGTGGCCAAGGTTGAGAAACACTGCCTTAGATTGTGTGGCCTTCAGCACAGATCAGTGGTTGGGCCCTTTAAGATGGGTTGGACTTCAACTCCCAGAATTCCGGGAGGTTCTGGGAATCCTGGGAGTTGAAGTCCGCCCGTTTTAAAGGGGCCACGGCTGAGAAACACTGGCATGGACCAAAGAGGTTTTTGTCAGGAGGGGGAAGGATATAAGTCCCTCCCCCCCCTGATTTCAGCTCTTTCCAGTTGCTAAAACCCCACCCACCCACCCAATTCCTCCTGCTTGCTTGCTCTTTTAAATCCTATTTTCTGGATGATAAGCAGTGGCCCAATTTGAAGGGCTAAGCCTATCTGGCTGAATCTCCTCTCCTGAAGCGGTTTTTAATTCCTCTTTCCCTTAAAAAAAAAACACCAACAACGCTGTTTTAAAACGAGGGCTTCATGGACCCCCCCCAAATGAGCCCACCGAGGAATTAGGGAGCATCGCAAGTGAGCTGCGACCCGGAGAGACTCAAGTTTCCCACCCCCTCCTCAAATTTCCAAGCACATCTTGGAGGCTTGGGACTTCTCTTTTTAATGCCACCCCTCCATTTCATTCAGATCTTCTCTGTTCTCCCCCCCCCCCCCCCCGTCCTCCCCACCGGTCCTGGGAATGGTAAGATGCACGATTCTCATCCGGATCCTTGAAATTTGAATTATTCGGACCTGCTTGGAAGCCGGGGGGGGGGGGAGTGAAAATCTGGAATGAGCAAAGTGGGAGAGAATTTATTTTCCCTTCTGCTAGAGCAGGGGAAATTCTGGGAGTTGAAATCCACAGGTCTTAAAAAGTGGCTAAGGTTGGAGACCCCTGTGTTAGAGAGGCGTTGTTGGGCTAATCCGGAAGTCGGGGCGGTGGGGGGACGGGGTTGGGAAATCAGATTGCACTTTCTGTCTTGCACGCTGGGTGTGATCTGGATCAGCTGTGACTCAGCGGCTGCTGGAGGAGTGTCCGGGGTGAGCTTCCCGGTTGCGCTGAGCCAGCGTAAAATGTTCTTTCCAGCCGTCTCCCTGTCCCTCCGCTGAGCGCTTTCTGGATTTCAAACAGCAACCAGATGCCTCGTGGCTTACGGTTAAAAAAAAATCCCCAAAAGTTTAGATGGAAGCCAGAATAGTGTGATCTAAGCTCCATCTGGTTTCCCCCCCCCCTTATATGTATTTAAAAAATTTAAATATTAAAATTATAAAAAAAAAGTTTTTAAAAAATTTAAAAATGGACTTAAAAATCACAGGCAGAAGTTTGATTGTGTTGTTCGGGAGGCCATTTTGACTTTTTTGACCTGCAGGGGCTCCTGAAAGCTGGGATTGTTTCTCTCCCCCCTCCCCGCCTCTTCTCTTTCTCCAACATTTGGAAGAGAGAGTGCGCGAAGGAGTTCTATTCTGATTGTTTCCTTCCCAAGCTCACAATTTCACCCGCTGGCTGGGAATATTCAGAAATATCTTTGATTTGGAGAATCTCTGCAGAATTGTGGTGAAAGTTTATGTGCGTGCAATGCGTAAGCCCCTGCAAAAATGCTTTTTTCGGTGTTTCTTTTCCTTGGCGACTGGAAGATATAGGTGGAATTTCGATTCCCAGAATTCCCCCCCCCCCCCCGCCAACATGGCCAGCAGGGGGAATTCTGGGAGTTGAAGTTCTACCTATATCTTCAAGCTGATTTATGTGACCCAAAGAGTTGGTAGGACAGGATATTCAGCCTGGAGAGATTTATTGGGTAGGGGAGACCCCGACTTCTGCTCCTCCTTCCCCTTCCTTCTGTTTATGGGGGGGGGAGGTCCCCCCCCCACTTCTTTCTCTCCATCTTTCTTCCAAAAATAAGCTTTCATGCCATGATGCCATCTTCTGCAGCTTACATATCCATGGTGCATGCCAATATTTTTGAAATAAGATCTTTGAGCCTCTGGAAATGCATCATGTACATTGCCTTAAGGCTCCAGGACTACCCTTCCCATCATTCCCCATCTAGCAGTGGAACAGATGGGATTCATAGTCATTCCCCCTGCCCCCTCCATCTCTCTAGGGTGCCCAGAAAGGCGAGGCTGGGTGGTTGGGTGAATCCAAATTTAAGGGAAGGGGCTGCGTCCTATTTTAATGTGTGCCCCCCCCCCCAACTCAGCATGTGCCACCATAGTGTGGGGACCGTCTTTGTCTGAAAATAGGGCTTCCTCCTACCAGTGTCCTTCCTTGGCTGGGAACGCTGGGTCTTGTAGTCCTGACCTGTCTGACAGGTTGGGAGTTGGTCTCGCAGGGTATAATTTTCCGAAGGCACTTAAATCCTCAACCCTGCCTTGAAACGCTTAGTGGCCTTTTCCCCCTTCATTGCTTTTCGTTTTTTTTTCTCTGTCTTGTTGGAATCATTAAAAGAAAAAAATCACTCATTAAACCCAGACATGGGGTGGGAGGGGGAATGGTTATTATTCCACCCCCCCCAGAAAGAAAGAAAGAAAAAAAACCCTGGTGATGGTCAGAGAATGATCCGTGTGAAAATAACTCCTTTTTTATTTTTCTTCCACCACTATCCCATGCCTTCCCCCATAAAGGCTGTCACTTAAAGGAAGAACATGGTACTTTTTTCTGCAACTTAAATCTGCAGCTGGAGAATGTGAATACGCTGATCTGTTTTGAGGGTTTAACGTAAAATTAAGGGTGGTGCTTTTTTCGATCTCTCTCTCTTTTCACTCCCCCCGAATTAAAAAGGAAGGGTGTGTTTATTGGATGCAAAGCTGCACATACACCAATGTACTGTACAAAT